>NW_028261390.1:1382540-1485040 GCF_051295495.1 Thamnophis sirtalis
ATGCCGCCCTTTTCCCTGAGGGGACTCAGGGCGGCTCATAAGTTAGGGGAAGGGGAGGACAAAACAAGTTATGAACATAAAACAATACATTGTTAAAGAGAGACGTGTGTGTGTGTGTGAAGGAGAGACATTGTGTTTGTGTGTGAAGGAGACATTGCGTGTGTGTAAGGGAGATGTGTGTTACATGTGTGTGTGTGTGTGTGAAGGAGAGACATTGTGTGTGTAAGAGACGTGTGTGTGTGTGTGTGGAGAGACATTGTGTGTGTAAGAGATGTGTGTGTGTAAGAGAGACTGTGTTTGTGTGTGTGTATGTGTGTGTGTGTGAAGGAGAGACATTGTGTGTGTGTGTGAGGGGAAACGTGTGAGAGCTACCTGTTTGTGTCTGGGAGAGGTGTGTCTGTGAGACTTTTGTGCAAGTGAGAGAGGTGTGTATACTTTGAGAGGCTTGCATGTGAGAGAGGGGTGTGTGAGACTTGTGTGCATGTGAGACTTATCTGTGTGAGACGGGTGTGTGTGTGTGAAAGAGAGACGTCTGTGTGAATGAATGAATGAGACATGAGACACATACATGTGAAAGATATTGTGTGTGTGTATATGTGTGTGAAGGAGATATGTGTGTGAGATGACTGTGGGAGAAGTGTGGGAGACTTGTGAAAGAGACGTGTGGCCGGGTCTTGCCATGGGACCCCCGGAGGGTCCTGCCAGGCCCAGAAACTGACCCCTGTGAGGCAAGGTGAGACCCCCCCCCGATTAGCTCCCTCTCTGCAGCCACGTCCGGCTATTGGTGGCCCAGCCGGAGCCCCCAGCCCCTCCACGGGGGGGTCAGGCTCCTTCCGAAGGGCCCAGGAGACGCCCTTGGCGGGATGCCTGGTCCCAGACAGATAGCCAGCACTCAGAAGCAGCCGCCACCTCCCCTCCCCTGCCAAGGGGTGTGTGTTTGTGTGTGTGTCATTCTCACACCTGACCTCTGGACTCAGCTGACCTGAGGCCGAGCCCAGCACTGGCCATTCACAGCATGGAAAATGTGAGCCATCACAAGAGTTTCTGCAATAACAGCGGTGTGTGTGTGTGTGTGACAGCCTATCAATCAGAATAGAGCTGGAAGGGACCTTGGAGGTCATCCAGTCCAACCTCCTCTCAAGCATATATATATATATATATATATATTGTGCATATATCTGGAAGCAGTTAGCTTCCTCCCATAATTGAGGCATACCAGGGGTTGTGACACTATATATATATGATAACGGATAAGAGCCTGTGGCCTAATGGCTAAGAAGTCTGCCTAGTATGTCATATAGCCCAGGTTCAAATCCCAGTAAGGGTATGGCTAGCTGATGAGAGCTAAATAGCTTGAAATAGATCTATACTAGTCTCCCTTTATTTATTTATCAGCACAAATAAAAAAAAACCACACACACACACACACACACACACATATATATACATACATACATACATACATACACACACACACACAAACACATATATACATATACACACACACACAAACATTGGTAATGTGGTGACCCAAACTGGATGCAGGATTCCAGGTGTGGCCTTACTAAGGCTTTATAAAGTGGCACTAATATTTCACGTGGTTATGATCCTACGGCCGTGTTTGCACAAGCAAAAATGAATTGGGCTGGGTTTGCACTTTGGACTGAGTTAGGAAACTCCCCGTTGAAATTAATGGCTGTGATTTTGGTCCGTTCATACAACCGGGGATCGTATTCGCTTATTCTGGCCTAAAGGCTCCCCGTGTGTTTAAAACTTTCTTGATCCCATCGGAGTTCATTTCTGGCCATTCGACTCTTGAATTACTTGGATATTTTCAGGTCAAGGATTCAATACCGAGATTAAAACATAGGCCCCAAATTTCATTGTTTTCTCCGTTCCGTGTTAACGGCTGCAGACTTGGCGCGCTGACATTGTAAATACGACCGTCCATTTAGTGACTTGCTCAAAGTTACAACAACACTGAAAAAAAAAGTGATTTGTGACCATTTCTCACGCTTATGACTGTTTCAGCATCTCCATGGTCGTCACTCGGTCAAAATGGGGGGTCTTGGCAACTGACTCATAAAACGGGGCAAAACTCATTTTCTGGAAAAAAAATAATGCTAATGTTAACTGAATATATATTGTAGAATGAAAATGAGGTTTTTAGTTATACTAGATGAAAAGTTTGAGATGGTAAATATTATTCGAGGATGTGGATGTTAAAACACTTGTAGCCAAACGACATGCTGCATGTGATGATGGTTTTTTTTTAAAATTTTATTTCATTGTTGTGTCTATTAAATATATAACAGAGAGATACGGGGTGTGTGCGCGTGGGGGGAAACGTAGTAGGGATGGACTGCCACAGGTAGGGGAATAAGGAACGATACTAAATTATAATCTATCAAATGAAACAATGAATGTATAAGAATGATAAAGGTTAAAACACCTGTAACCAAACGACATGCTGTATGTGATGATGGCCTTTGTTTTTTCTTTTCTTTTGTGTGTTTCTTTTCTTTTCTTTTTTCTATGTAACAAAAATAAAAATAAAAATTATAAAAAAATAAAACGGGGCAAAACTCGCTTGACAGCTGCCCTGCACAGCAAGGGCTCAATGGTGTTTGTATGTCGAGAACCACCTGTGTTTAACAAAGCAATTGCCACATAGAGGAGCATTTGTGTGCCACACACCCTGGGCAGTCTGAAAGCACGTTGTGTCTTTGCACAAATGGCTGCAGGATACACAACCCACCTGCCACCCCTGATTTTATCAGACTTATATCTTCCATCTGTCTACCTTTCCAGTGTTTCCTTGTGTGTTCTACCTTTTTCTGCACGTTTTTAGAGGTGGTGCTGGCATCCAGCCGTAGAGGTATTAAAACGGAAAATCCCTGGGGAGGTGTAGCAGCGGAAGGCAAGTCATCCATAAAATGCCAAGAATGCAACTTGTGCGGCCAAAGTCTCTTTTGTTCACAGACCACCCCACCCTCCCAGGGGGGTCTCCTGGGTTTTTCTTTTCTTTTTAACTTAGCTTCCTCATCACAACTTTTTGTCTATATGTGAGTTTGTTTATTACCGAACACCATGCTTAGGTTGGTATTTTGGTGGGGAAGAGGGATTGGAAGGCAGCGTGGAGGGTTCAAAAGGCATAGGTTGTGTGTGTGTGTGTGTGCGTGTGAGACAGAGAATGAGAGAGAAAGTGAGGAAAAAGAATGAAAGAATGAGAAAACGAGAACGAGAGAATGACAGAATGTGAGAGAAAATGAAATAGAGGGAAAGAATGAGAGGATGAGACAAAGTGAGGGAAAAGAATGAAAGAATGAGAAAACGAGAACGAGAGAATGACAGAATGTGAGAGAAAATGAAAGAGGGAAAGAATGAGAGGATGAGACAAAGTGAGGGAAAAGAATGAAAGAGTGAGATAGAGAATGTGAGAGAATGACAGAGAGAAAAGAGAGAATGAAATGGAGAATTAGGGAAAGGATGAGAGTGAAAGAATGAGATAGAGAATGTGAGAGAATGAGAGAAAATGAAATAGAGAACGAGAGGGAGGGAGGGAGAGGAAGAAGGAGACAGAGGTTAAATCCAGATTGGGGAAAAGTGCTGAGAATCAGCCCCCAAACTTGGTGGCACCCCAAGGAAACAACGCAAACCCCCACAGTTGCTCAGGGAAGAGCCAGGAGCGCCCCCCCCCCAAAAGTAAGATGCCACCCACGGCATGGCTGGCTGGGGAAGGCAGGGAGTTGAAGCCCACCCCTCTTCAAGGGGACCAGGATTGAGGCCTTGAGACGGGGTGCAAAGGCGCCCCTCCTGCCTGGCCACAGACCCTCTCCAATGTGAGCCCCCATTTCCAAGGGACGCCCCCCCCCTGCCCCGCAGTCCCGTTAGAGGAATGGCTTTCTTGCAAGTAGCAGCTGGAAGCGGGTGGTGGGGAGTGGGAGGCTGGGAGGAGGGGGGGGACACATACAGCCCCCCACTCACTAGGTTGCAAATAAAAATGCAAGTCACGTGCTCCCCCTCCCTCCCCTTTTTTTTTCTTTTCCCGCTGCGGCGCTGCGCCTTTCCTCCTCCTCCTCCTCTGCTTGCGCAGCCGGGCAGCCATTGGTTGGCGCTGCGCCTCTTTGGCTCTGTTATTTTTCGAATCTGAATGCGGGGCTGGGCGGAGGAGGGAGGGGGAGGGAGGTAGGGAGGGGAGGGGAGGGGGCAGCTGCGGGGAGGGAGGGGCCGGCCCAGCTCTTTGGCGCGCAGGGCTGGGCGCAGAGCGAAGCGAAGGGGAGCCGCGTCTCTCTCTCTCTCTCTCTCCCGCATGGAGCTGCCCGGCTCCCCCGCGCGCTCCCCGGAGCCCCTCCGCCAAGCCCGCCAGCCCCGCACGCTGCCCGTTCTCCCCGGCAGCCGCCCCGCCGCCCCCGCCACCATGTCCCCGGTCACCCACCTGGCCCTCGACATGGACAAGCTGGCCGGGCTGGGCAGGTAAGGCTGGGCAGGCGGATCCCCCCCCCTATCCCTTCTCTTTCCTTCCCTCTTTCTCTCCCCCTTCTTCCTTCTCTCTCCCTCTCCCTCCTTCCCCTCCTCTTTCACTCTCCCTCCTCTGTTCCTCCATCTTTCTCTTCCCTCTCTCCCTTTCCCTTCTTCCTTCTCTTTCCCTCCTCCTCTCCTCTCTCCCTCCTTCCCCTTCTCTTTCACTTTCCCTCCTCTGTTCCTCCATCTTCCTCTTCCTTCTCTCCCTCTCCCTTCTTCCTTCTCTTTCCCTCCTCTCTCTCTCTCCCTCTCCCTTCTTCCTTCTCTTTCCCTCCTCCTCTCCTCTCCCCCTCCTTCCCCTTCTCTTTCACTTTCCCTCCTCTGTTCCTCCATCTTCCTTCTCTCCCTCTCCCTTCTTCCTTCTCTTTCCCTCCTCCTCTCTCTCTCTCCTTCCCTTCCTTTCCCCCTCTTCCTTTCCCTCTTTCCCCTCCTATTTCCCTTCTCTCTTTCTCTCTCCTCCTTCTCTTCCTCTCTTCCCCTTCCTCTCTCTCCGGCGTGCCTCCTTTCCACCATCGCGGGGGGGGGGGGTGGGGAGGATGGGATGGGGGCAGAGAACCGGGGCCGCGTGGGCAGGAGGGCGGACAAAAGCGGATCTCTCCCCCTCCTTTGGCGGCAGGAATGTGGACGCGGGCTGGGCTGTCAGGCTGGCCGGGGAAGGGCAGGCCGGGCCCTGCGGAGGGAGGGGGAGGGTCGCAGCCTTCCAGATGTGCAGGGGGGGTTGGTGCTGGGGAGGGGCTTCATCAGCCCGCAGGGGTTGCGGGGGGGTGGGGGGAAATGCTTGGCCTTTGCCCCCCCCTTTTAAAAGTGCTTCCAAGGTCAAGGGGCACCTTTCCCTCCATGCTGGGTCCCAGGAGGGGAGAAAAGACCCCCCTGTCAATCAGCCCCATCCTCCTACTGGGCTGGCTGGAGGGGGTCCTTCCTGACCTGGGGGGGGGACACCTTGGGGCAAACGCTTTCCCTAGGCATTTTAGAGTGAAATTGAAGCTCAGTAGGGGGCACGTTGGGGGTCTTTTGCAGTGGGAATGACCACCCCCCCACACAGCTTCTCCGCAGCTGGAAATGAGCCTCTCAGATAAGCTGAATTGGGGGGGGGGCTCCCTTCCACCCTGGCTGCCTCTGATCAGGAAGGAGCAAGAGGGAGGGGGGCAGTTAGGGAGGGCACCCCACCCCCCAGCCTCCCCCCATCAAGCATTCTGACCTTTTGGGGTGGCTTGGTCTGCAGACAGAGCCCCCCCCACCCTTTGGGTGGCAGCCCCCCCACCCCCCAAGGTCATGCATGGGGAACAAGGGCTTCTGCCCCTGGAAGTGGGAATGCCAGGTTCCCATCTTTCTGGACTAAGGGGAGGTCCCAGAGGCGGCCCAAATGTTTTCCAATAGTTGTCTTGCAAATGTTGCTTGCTTGCTCCTCCATTGGAGCCTTTTTGGGCCCTGGGTCCCAGCTACTTTTTCCTCTCTGGCCTGTTTTGGGGGGTGGGCTCCCTCTCCCTCCCACCCCCCTGCAATAAGATTCCTGTGCTGGGAGAAAGTTGGGGAGGGGGGTGGGTGGGATTAAATGGCCCGGAATGTCTGGCTTCCCATTTCCTGCAGCAACACTTTTGAATTTATTCCAGATGTTGGCAAATTCAGACTTTTCTTGGCCAGAGGCAAAAAAATTTTCAAGGAAAGAAAAAAATTTCTGATGAGAGGCTGCTAAGGAATGGCACATTTGGGGGTTGGGTGTCCCCAAAGAAGCTTCTCCGACACCCCCTCCCTCTCCCCCACCCCCACAACGGTTCTTTTTAAAGGCCTCTTTTCTTCCTCCCCATTGAGTGCCAGTTTTTTGGCAGGGCCTCCTTCGGCTTCCTCCCCCCCCCCTTTCCCCCCTGGCCTTCTGCGTGAGTTGCTCCTAGGAGCAGCTGCTCCTATTGTAGTTCTTTTTGCATAATGCAAAGAGGAAGCGTGGAAATGAGCAGGAGGGTGCTTGCAACATGTGCCATGGTGGAGAGAGGGCCTCGTCTCACAGTCCCATGCGCAGGAAGGAAGGGCTGGAAGGACCCGGGGGAGCCCCAAGTGCCAAGCCTTTTTTCTTGCAAAAATGGGAGGAAGTAGCAATAGCAATAGCAGTTAGACTTATATACCGCTTCATAGGGCTTCCAGCCCTCTCTAAGCGGTTTACAGAGTCAGCATATCACCCCCAACAACAATCCGGGTCCTCATTTCACCCACCTCGGAAGGATGGAAGGCTGAGTCAACCTTGAGCTGGTGAGATTAGAACCAATGAACTGCAGATAACAGTCAGCTGAAGTGGCCTGCAGTACTGCACCCTAACCACTGTGCCACCTCGGATAGATAGATAGATAGGTAGATAGGTAGATAGGTAGATAGATAGATAGATAGATAGATAGATAGATAGATAGATAGATAGATAGCAATAGCAGTTAGACTTATATACCGCTTCCTAGGGCTTTCAGCCCTCTCTAAGCGGTTTACAGAGTCAGCATATCGCCCCCAACAACAATCCGGGTCCTCATTTCACCCACCTCGGAAGGATGGAAGGCTGAGTCAACCTTGAGCCTGGTGAGATTTGAACCGCGGAACTGCAGATAACAGTCAGCTGAAGTAGCCTGCGGTACTGCACTCTACCCACTGTGCCACCTCGGTTCTAAGTCCCTTCTGCCCCTTCGCATATAGGTAGAACTCAGCCAAACCTGGTTAAGTTTAAGTTTATTGTCATTGTACACATATACACAGTCTACCCCTACAGTGAAATTTCACACAACACCTGGAGACCAGGCCCAGCACACATGGCAATCCCTAAATACCCCCTTCCCACCCACCCCCAAAAAATTCCCTGCCCCCAAACCACCCAAGATCCCACACAACAGACCAAGTTGTGCTTGTCCAATGCCTCCTTTAGTGCGTTGCCGAGTGCAATTATAGCTCTGGGATATAAAGTCTTCCGAAGATGTGCAGTCCGTGTTTTAATTGTCCCGGTTGTTCTGCCAGAAGGCAACAGTCCAAAAAGAATTGTAAACAGGATGTAAGAGTTGGGCAACTTCCTCAAACAGCGAGATGCGAAGATGCCGTCCATGGCTGATCGCTGAAGCCCGATTATATTCTGGGCAGTTTTCATGGTTCTCTGTAGAGGATTTTTGTTCCCGTATCATGCAAGAATGCCGTATGTCGGGACACTCAGTGGTGCTGCGATTGTAGGACAGAAGTAGATGCGTTGATAGATTTATCTTTTCCCGGACATTCTCCGGAAGTGCAGCCTCTTCTGTGCCTTCTTTGCAAACGTGTTAGCATCCTCCGAGATATAAATGCCCAGAAATTTAATACTACCAACCCTCTCCACCTCCTCGCCATTTATGTACAATGGTCAATGTACGTAAGTAGCCATGATTAAACCCAGAACGCGGGTCTAACTTTAGCCTTTTTCTCCCCTGCTTCGGCACAGAGGGGAATAACAGACTTGGAAGGGATCTTGGAGGTCTTCTAGTCCAACCCCAAGCAGGGGAATCCTATAGTACCATTTCAGACAAATGGCTGCCCGGTCTCTTCTAGGAAAACACCTGGGGCTGCTGCACCCATAAATTCTGGAAGCAATTCATTGTTCCACTGATAAATCACTGTTTGTAAATTATTGTTTTTATTTGTAATTTTGAATACTTTTTAATATAACAGTTTTAATAATCATTATTATCCTTATTTCTAGCCTGGTTGATTTCTTTTTCATCCATTGACCAAGAGAGGTCAAAACTAGAACTAAAGAGAGAGATTTCCTGGGACAGTTAACCAGTGGAACAGCTTGCTCCTAGAAGTTGTGGTTGCTCCCTCACTGGACTCTAGGCCAGAGGTCTTCAAACTTGGCAACTTTAAGACTTTTGGACTTCAACTCCCAGAATTCTTCAGCTAGCATAGCTTACTCTCTTGTAATCCCTTCCTCTGCAGTCTCTCCACTTAGATCAGAGGTCTTCAAACTCGGCCACTTGAAGACTTGTGGACTTCAAGTCCCAGAATTCTCCAGAAAACATAGCTTACTCTCTTGTAATCCCTTCCTCTGCAAACTTGGCCACTTTAAGATTTGTGGACTTCAACTCCCAGAATTCTTCAGCCAGCCTAGTTTACTCTCTTGTAATCCCTTCCTCTGCAATCTCTCCACTTAGATCAGAGGTCTCCAAACTCGGCCACTTTAAGACTTGTGGACTTCAACTCCCAGAATTCCCCAGCCAGCATAATTTACTCTCTTGTAATCCCTTCCTCTGCAATCTCTCCACTTGGATCAGAGGTCTTCAAACTCGGCCACTTTAAGACTTGTGGACTTCAACTCCCATAATTCTCTAGCCAGCATATTTTACTCTCTTGTCATCCCTTCCTCTGCAATATCTCCACTTAGATCAGAGGTCTTCAAACTTGGCAATTTTAAAGCTTGTGGACTTCAACTCCCAGAATTCCCCAGCCAGCTATGCTGGCTGGAGAATTCTGGGAGTTGAAGTCCACAAGTTTTAGAGTTGCCCTGTTTGGTGACCCTTGCTCTATGGCGTCTTGCTTGAGCAGAGGGTTGGACTAGAAGACCTCCAAGGTCCCTTCCAACTCTGTTACTGTGTTAATTGTTGGAAATGGCTCATGGCTTGAATCGGAGGCGGTGATCAGATCAGTTGCCAGGGCTGGTGGTTAATCATTGCTTCCTTCCGGGTGACATTTCGGTTTCAGATAAACCAGCCCAGCCTTTTTAACGAGGCCATAAGTAAAAAAAAAAAACCAAGAAAACAGGTTGGGTGCTGCTCAGGAAATGCAAATCTCATTTATTCAAGTTGATAAAATTATGAAATTTGCCTCGTTCTGGCCGACTGACCAGGCCATCAACACAGAACGAGGCAACGACAGAATTAAGCAAAAAAACAATTCGAACATTAGGCACGAAAAGTTAAAAACATCCAGCTAAATCCAATACGGGTAGCCCAGAATTTCTATTGCTAAGCAAGAGAGTTGTTAAGTGAGTTTTGCTCCATTTGCACGACCGTTCTTGCTGCAGTCGTTCAGTGAATCACTGCGGTGGTTCAGTTAGTGCAGTGTTTCTCAACCTTGGCAACTTGAAGATGTCCGGACTTCAACTCCCAGAATCCCCCAGCCAGCGAATGCTGGCTGGGGAATTCTGGGAGTTGAAGTCCGGACATCTTCAAGTTGCCAAGGTTGAGAAACACTGAGTTAGTGGCCTGGTTGTTAAGTGAATCTGGCTTCCCCTTTGACTTGGTTTGTCAAACGGTCGTAAAAAAGGATCACCTGACCCCAGGTGACCGTCATAAATATGAGTCAGTTTGCCAAATGTCTGGATTTTGATCACGCGCTGTAAGTGTAAAAAATGGGTCATAAAGTCACTTTTTTCAGTGCCGTAGCTTTCAACAGTCACTAAATGAACTGTTGTAAGTTGAGGACTACCCTGTGTTTGTACTAAAGAAATGATGATGATGATGATAAACTTGGGAGAACGAAAAAAGCCGGGATAAGAACTCAGAAAAAAAATAAACATTTATTGCAAGTTTCTTGAAGGGAACGCGCAAGAGGAAAGGAAAGGAATCTGGGCCAATTAGCAAGTTGGGGTGGTGGTCTTAATCCCCCTCCCCCTTTGCATTGCAGTGACTGGGACACCCCCAAAAGGAAAAAGAAGTTGAACCTGGATTTCAGAAAAGAATGGTCCTCTCAAGATTCAGTCTCTTCAGAATCGACCGACTCAGGTGAGATTTGAAATGGGTGGGGCTGGATTTGAACCCATGCCCTGCCAAAACGGGTCTTCCGCATCACAGCGGGCTATGCAGCTAGTCCTCGACTTAACGACTGAGGCTCTTAGGGACTCCCCGCAATGATCACAGACAGGGTGGATTTGATTTAAATCGAGTTGATTTAAATCATGATCTTACTAGTGATTTAAATCATGATCTAAATCAACTTGATTTATATCATGATCTAAATCAACTTGATTTATATCATAATCCAAATCATGATTTAAACCAACTTGATTTATATCATAATCCAAATCATGATTTAAATCAACTTGATTTATATAATGATTTAAATCAACTTGATTTATATCATGATTTAAATCAACTTGATTTATATCATGATTTAAATCAACTTGATTTATATCATGATTTAAATCAACTTGATTTATATCATGATTTAAATCAACTTGATTTGTATCGTGATTTAAATCATTTAAATCACTAGTAATAAGGCTTGATTTAAATCAACTCGATTTAAATCACTATTTTTAAAGAGCAACTCTCATCAATGTTAAATTTGATTTTGAAAAAAAATCCAGAATTAGAACCGTAAATGTTTCTCCTGGGGATAATTAGGGCGAAGTATAAATAGAAAGTTAAAATACTTGATGTTTCATATAATAACGGCGGCAAGGATTGTTTTTGTGCAATATTGGAAGAAATATTCCACCAGAGGGATTAGTAATAATAAAAAAAAAACATTTGATTGTGCAGAAATGGGCAAACTCACATTAAAGGGAAAGGATGATTCGGAATACTCTCTGTTATGGGAGAAATGATATGAATGGACAGACAATAGAAATAAGAGATATACATAGAATGTATATAATGTATACGTACAAATATTGATTCTAGTTGTATGAATAATGCCACAGATCTGTTAAATATGTGATAGAGACATGTAGAGAAAAAACGTGCAATAAAAACAAATATTTAAAAAAAACCAAATTTAAATTAAAAAAACCAATTTAAGTTTAAAAACTGATTTAAATGTAAAAAAATATCTGATTTTTTAAAATTTATTATCATCAATTTTTATCCACCCTGATCACAGACCCTCTAAAACAGGAGGGGGGGGTGGGGGGTGGGGGCAAACGATGGCGACATGATGAACCTGCGGACTTCAACTCCCAGAATTCCCCAGCCAGGCCTTGACTTGGTGGGTCCGAAGGTCACGTCATAAATGCGAGCCAGTTGCCAAGCGTCCGAATAATGACCGTTGGGGGAATGCTGCAACGATCATCAGCGTGGGAAAAAAACCACTCCTAAGTCACTTTGTAACTTTGGGCAGTCACTCAGTGAATCGTCGTAAATCGAGGACTACCTGTAACCCTCTTTTTCTGTCGTGCAGGTGTTGGCCCCGACTCCCCTATGGAGCCAGATGTGGAGATGTTTCCCGAGGACATGTGAGTCAGCGTGCTCTTCTGTATTTTTTATCTGCTCTGCAAGCGTGGGAGAGTTTGGGGAGTTGAGGAATTTCTTTTATTTTTTACAAATGTTTATTTTATTTCCAAAGTTAAAATGCAAGAGGAAGAAATAAATTAAAAAACACCCCAAACCAGCATCTTCAAACAATAAAAATACAATGAACAAATAGATAATTAAAACTGACATCAAAGGAATTTGGGCGGAGAGGTTTCATCTGTTTTTCTCCACATTTATGATTTATTTTATTCATTGGCTAAATGTAATTATTGCCCATCTCGTTTCGAAGCGACTCCGGGCGGCATTAAAAGCATTAAATATATATATATATATAAGAGAGTAAATTCCTAAAATGATAAAAATGGATAAAAACAACCAACGCTGGGAAGATGATCCTTGACTTACGACGGTAATGGAACCCAGGATTTTACGATCGGCACAAGTCGAGACCCTCGCCTGACCGACCCAATCTTACAACTTTCCTTGCCCCCCCCCCCGCCGTTAAGCGAATCCCTGCAGCTGTTAAGTTAGCCCCATGGTTGTTAAGTGAATATGGCTTCCCCATTGACTGCCTGTCAGAAGGTCGCAAAAGCGGATCGCATGACCCCCCCGGGTCACTGCGACCGTCATAAATATGAGTAAGTTGCTGGGTGCCTGAATTTTGCTCATGGGATTCTGGGGATGGAAACGCATTAAGTGGCTGTGAGTTGCTTTTTTTTTGGGTGCGCTCAATTTTGGTCATAAAGTGAGGACTGTCTAGTTTTTAATGGCTCGTTTCGGAGGGTGAAAACCCCAAGAGTGTAAAAATTGGTCAGAAAGGACTGTTGGTCAAAGAAGGGGATGAAAACGAAGCCAAATGGACGGAGGTGCCGATGGGGGGGGAAAGTTCGTGGGAATTTTTCTTGTTTGAAGAAGTTTTTTCCCCCTTTTATCCGGTTTCGGATGTGGGATCTTAATCTGTTTACTGCCCGTGGCTTAAGGGTGGCTTGTTGTCGGCTGTGATGGGATTTGGGGGCTTAAATCCATTGCACAACCCGTTCCCAAGATCTTTGAGCAATACGAGGGGGCTTTGGATTTCATCCCTGCAATGGGATGGCCCGGAAGGGGCATATCCAAGATCGGCACAGGGGGTCCTCGATTTACGGCTGCAACCGAGAGCCCAAACTGCCTGGGGCTCAGCGAGACGAGTTGTTTTAAGCGAGCCGTGAAACGTTTGTTTGGCCAAGATGTTTGCCCTAGTTGTGAAGCCATTCGCTGCGTGTTGTTAAGTGAAGCACGCGGCCGTTAAAACGAATCGGGAATTCTTCCCGGGGGACTTTGATTTTTGAGTGGCCTGGAGGGTTTCGGGGGCATGCTCTCGTTGGGGGAGGAGTAGGATGGTTGGGGGGGGGTGGGTGAATGCAAAGGGGGTTTATATCTGACAGATGGCACCCGGCGAGACCCCCCCCCCGCTTCCCCTCATTTGCATACAGGTGGGGGGCAACGGCCCCGTGGAGGCCCAGCAAAGACCCCTTTTCAACCCTTTCCTTTGTTATCCGCTCTTTGGAATTGAATTGACCCAGCCAAGCATGCTGGAGCGGTGTGTGTGTTTGTGTGTGTGTGTGTGTGTGTGTGTGTGTGGCGGGGTGGCTGAAGCCCCCTCCCCACTTTCTAAGCTGCATGTTCTCATAGAGGAAAGGAGGCTCTTTTAAGAATCCCTGGGAGAGCTTCAAGAGGGCGTGGAGGGGGGTGGGTGGGCGGAAGAGGAAGGAGTCCCTTTCTTTTCCAGCGACGACGTAACTATGGTCGCTAAGCGAACCGTCGCAGGCCGAGGACTGCCTGCTGCCGTTCAGCTCCTTGGTGCAAAGGTTTGAAGCAAAGAATTCTGGGAGCTGAAGTCCACAAGTCTTGGAAGTTGCCAAGGTTTGAAGATCCTCGTCCTCAGAAGGGGCATCTTCCCTGCCCCACATTCGCCAGGTTCTCCTCCCGTTGCAAAACGTTTGCGTCCTTTGTGACTTTTCTCATCCTGCACATGTGCAGAGTTTTTTCCCCCTCCTCCTTCTTCTCTCTCTCTCGTCATTCTACACGTCTCTTTCTCGCTCACGGAAATGCCGTAAAGTCCTCCAGATGTTGGAGGCCCATTCCGAGGGAACTCGCATCAACAAGTTTCTTGCGACCAGTTTCAAGCGGAAGGCCCGTGGGGAGGGGGCCCTGTGTGTATGTGTCTTTGTGTGTGTGTGTGTGATTTGTGGAAAAAGCACAATCCCCTGGGGCAGATTTGCCTGGAGTCCTAGTGGACAATCCCTTAAACATGAGCGAGGCGTGTGCTGCGGAAACCCAAAATGCCAAGTTCTAGCTTGCATTAACAGAGGGATGGACTCAAGATCACGTGAAGCGTTGTTATTACCACTTTATAAAGCTTTATTAACGCCACACTTGGAATATCTGCATCCAGTTTTGGTCGCCACGATGTAAAAAAAGATGCGGAGACTCTGGAAAGAGTGCAGAGAAGAGCAACAAAGAGGATTAGGGGACTGGAGGCTGAAACAGATGAAGAACGGTTGCAGGAACTGGGTATGTCTAGTTTAATGAAAAGAAGGACCAGGGGAGACATGATAGCACTCTTCCAATCTCTCAGGGGTTGCCCCAAAGAAGAGGGAGTCAAGCTATTCTCCAAGGCACCTGAGGGCAGAACAAGAAGCAATGGGTGGAAACTAATCCAGGAGAGAAGCAACTTAGAACTAAGGAGAAATTTCTTAACAGTGGAAACAACCAGTGGAACAGAAGTTGCCTCCAGAAGTTGTGAATGCTCCAACACTGGAAGTTTTTAAGAAGAGATTGGACAACCCTTTGTCTGAAATGGTAGACGGTTTCCTGCCTGGCAGGGGGTTAGACTAGAAGACCTCCAAGGTCCCTTCCAGTTCTATTATTCTCCAAAGCACCTGAGAGTAGAACAAGAAGCAATGGGGGGAAACTAATCAAGGAGAGAAGCAACTTAGAACTAAGGAGGAATTTCCTGACAGTGAGAACAATTAATCAGTGGAACTCCTTGCCTCCAGAAGTTGTGAATGCCCCAACACTGGAAGTCTTTAAGAAGATGTTGGAGAGCCATTTGTCTGAAGTGGTGTAGGGTTTCCTGCCTAGGCAGGGGGTCGGACTGGAAGACCTCCAAGGTCCCATCCAACTCTGTCATTCTATATTCTGGAGGACACTACTTTGGGAGGGAAATGATTGGGATTAGACACAGATTTTCTCCAGAAATATACACAATATTTTTTTCCCCGGCAAGGAGACAATGACTAATTTTTTCTGCCAGCTGTGGGCTGAGAAGGGTGTTCGGGTGTGACACAACAACTGTTGAAAATTCAAATTTGGCGCCTGCGGTTTGCAACCGGACGAGTTCTCAGCCTTTTTGCTGGCTTCCTAAAACCAAAAGCGGTTTTTCCCCCCTTCCTTTCAAAAGCCCCGTTTTCAGTTTCGTTTTAGCGAGAGAAGGAAGGGGGGGGGAAAGGGGGGAGAGAATTCCGCCATAACACGGAAACACACGACACGGGTGCCCACGGAGGTGTGGTCCTCTTTCCAGGATGCTTTGCGTGATCTATTGTAGCCGTCACCAACTGGAGAAAATTTTGGTGGTCCACAGAAAAATTATTTGCATTTTCTATATTGCACTGAATCCGGGGTCCTCAAACTACGACCCCTGGGGTGGATACGTGCAATGAACACTTGTGTTGCTGCAGAGAGTCTCCCCCTTCGGGGTCTTTTTGTGGGGGTCGGAGGGGGGCAGAAATTCCAACTTGGGGGTCTCCTTCAGCGTCCTGGTGGGGGGCTTTGGGCGAAGGCTGGAGGGAAGAGCCACTGGTGGCGAAGAGCCGGAGGGCCTCGTTCCAGTGGGACGGCATCATGGCCTGGAACTGGCTGACCATCTCAGCCCGCTGAGCCTCTAGGGGCTGGTACCTGGCCTTGCCCTCCCACAGGTCTTCCCTCTGCTTGGAAAACCTATGCTCCTAGTCCTCAGTGAGGTGCTTCTCAGTCAGATCCAATTTGAACTGAGCTGTTTTCCCAACTCTTTCTCATCAACTGCTTCCTGTTGGGGCCCTAAGGAGCCCAGGGCCTGCAGGCGAGGAGGCGCTGGGGAGGGAGGGGCGAGGAGAGGCCGGCGAGGCGCCCCTTGACGGGAGTGACATTCAGTTGACCACACCCACCCAGCCACATGACCACCTAGCCACGCCCACCTACCCACCCAGTCATCAGGCAGATCCACATTTCCGCGGGATTTAAAATTATGCGTTTATTGGTCCCTGAGTCCGAAAGGTCGGGGACTCCTGATCTATTGGAAGTGGGGGGGTTGGGGGTTGGGAGGGGGAAATCACTAGGGTTGCGGCCGAGGGTCTCACATGTCTTGACCCAGCTGGGGAGCAAGCCCCCCCCCCGCCTGTGGTCCTTGCAGAACGGATTTTTGGGGGTGTGTGGGAAGACGGGGGTCCGTTAAGAGTCTGGTGATAATTGGAAATCCTAATTCTTGTCTGTTTTCTTTCCCTCCGCAGGGAATCGCTTCCCCTTCGCAGAATCAAGTCCTTGCCGGTAAACGTCGCTTCTCTTTGGGGCCTTGGTTGAGTCCTCCTTGGGTGGGCTTTATAGGCCCTGATCTACTTAGATTTGGGCCGCTGTTGGGTGGCCGGGGGGGGGACACACACTGATCTGGGTTAGTTTGAAATACGGGGTGCCTAGGGAGCGAGGCTTCGACACGAGGGGCGAGCTTTATCCTTTGCCCCAGGGGTCCCCAATTTCCTGGTCCACGGGGGGAAAAAAACAGGGCCCCATCCGTGGGATGCAGGCAGCGGACGGAAACTTCCCTCCACGGAACCGGTCTCTGGTGCCCAACATCACCGGGCAGGTGAAACCATCTTCACAAGGCCGTCATCGTGCCTCGGATGCCTTTGGGATGTCTGCCAGATCAGGGGTCTCGTAAGCCTGGCGGACGTCAACTCCCAGAATCCCCCAGCCAGCTTTGCATATTATGTCTCCTCCTCCTCCCCCCCCCTCTGCCTCCCTCACCTGCCGATCTCTTCTCAGGTGAGGCTGTTGGGCTCCAGTCCCGTCCTCCGGAACATCTCCCACTGTAAACAGTGCAACGGTCCTGGCCAGAAGTCCTCGGCTGCCCCAGAGAGCACGGAAAATGTAAGTGGGGGGAGGACCCTGTGCCTGGTCCCTCTTCCTTCCCCTCTTCCTTCCCTTTTCCTTTCTTCCTTCCCTGTTTCTTTCCCCCTCCCTTTTTTATCTTCCTCTTTTACCTTCCCTTTCTTCCTTCCTTCTTTCCTTTCCCTTCCTTCCCTTCCCTTCCTCCTTCCGTTTCTTTTCCCCTCCCTTTTTATCTTGCTCTTTTACCTTCCCTTTCTTCCTTCCTTCCTTCTTTCCTTACCCTTCCTTCCTTCCTTTCCCTCTTCCTTCCCTTCCCCCTTCCCTGTTTCTTTCCCCCTCCCTTTTTTATCTTCCTCTTTTACCTTCCCTTTCTTCTTCTCCTTCCTTCCTTCCTTCCTTTCCCTCCTTCCTTCCCTTCCTTCTTCCCTGTTTCTTTCCCCCTCCCTTTTTTATCTTCCTCTTTTACCTTCCCTTTCTTCTTCTCCTTCCTTCCTTCCTTCCTTTCCCTCCTTCCTTCCCTTCCTTCTTCCCTGTTTCTTTTCCACTCCCTTTTTATCTTCCACTTTTACCTTCCTTTTCTTCTTTCTTCCTTCTTTCCTTACCCTCCTTCCTTCCCTTCCTTCTTCCCTGTTTCTTTTCCACTCCCTTTTTATCTTCCACTTTTACCTTCCCTTTCTTCTTTCTTCCTTCCTTCCTTCCTTCCTTTCTTCCTTACCCTTCCTTTCTTCCTTACCCTTCCTTCCTTCCCTTCCCTCTTCCTTCCCTTCCCCCTTCCCTGTTTCTTTCCCCTCCCTTTTTATCTTCCTCTTTTACCTTCCCTTTCTTCTCCTTCCTTCCTTCTTTCCTTCCTTCCCTGTTTCTTTTCTCTCTCTCTCTCTCCCTCCCTCTCTCCCTCTCTTTCTCCCTTCCTCTCGCCCCTCCCCTCCGTTTTCTGGCTTCCTAAAATTGCAGTGGCTTCCTTTTTTTCTCTTTCGGGCAGGAAGGGGCCATTTTTAAGAAGCCCTCCAGACCTACCAGCAGATTCTCCGGGGGGCAGGGAGGACGGGCTCCCTTCGCCCAGAGGCCAAATTCTGCCCCGCAGCTGATAGTGAGTGTGGGGCCGTCAAAGAGGGAAGGGGGTTGTGGGTGCAGGCGTGGTGGTGGTGTGTGTGTGTGTTTGTGTGTGTGTGTGTGTGTGTGTGTGAGCAGGCTGCAAGTCTCACACCCGCCGGCCATGCTATTTCCTGGCTTCCCGCCCCATTTCATCCATGGGGACCCTGCGGAAGGTTTAGCCCAGTGTTTCTCAACCTTGGCAACTTGAAGATGTCTGGACTCCAACTCCCAGGTTAACAACGCTTAGCGTCTAGTCCAGTGTTTCTCAACCTTGTCAACTTGAAGATGTCCGGACCTCAACTCCCAGAATTCCCCAGCCAGCATTTGCTGGCTGGGGAATTCTGGGAGTTGAAGTCCGGACATCTTCAAGTTGCCAAGGTTGAGAAACACTGGCTTAGCCAAACTCCTCACCAGCCAAAGAGCGGCAACTCAAAACCAGTCTTGCTGCGGTTATCGCACGTAGCATTAAATATGTCTCTCCTTTACTATATTTTCCTTTTATTATAGTTCCGGTTTTAAATCTTACCTTTTGGTCTAGCATCTTTTCCAACCACGTGCTTATCTGGCGCCAAAAAAACCTTGATTTTTTTTTTTGGTACATAACCACCACATACGATGGAAAGATCCTAACGCCAAGTTACATTTCCAATACTGCGGAGATCGATTTGGCTTTTCTTGAAGAGGTTTCGCTTCCCATTCCCAAAGGCTTCTTCCCTTCGGGCTGAATGGTCCATTCAGTCAAGAACCGAAGAAGCTTCTGGGGTGAGAAGCGAAACCTCTTCAAGGAAAAACAAAGGAAGTCCCGTCGCTTTTGTAAAAACTTTGGGACTTCTTGGAACGTGGTTTGGTGGCAGCCCCCCCCCCCCAGTTGAATCCCTTTGATTTGGCAGCCGGTGGGAGATGGTGGGCACCCGGTTGGGGAGCTGCACCTGAGTCACCCTTAGGACGACGTGATTGCCTGGGAAATAGTCCAGGAAAGGAAATTTTAGGGTTTTCTGTTTATGGATTCTTGCTCTTCAGTTCTGCAGCCCTCAGAAGGAGAACGTCAATCCCGAGAGCCCGGTCTACCTCCGCCGTTCCTCTCTGACGTCCGTCATGAACGATGAAGACGATGATGGCTTCCTGGAAGTCCTTGACGAAGAGGAGCTGAAGGTAAAGGCTTCTGCTCGGGAGGGCACCTGGTGGACACGGGCCGGCTTGTGAAATCTTACCAGAAAATCTTCGACTTGCAGCCATAATGGGGACCCTGGACCTTCCGTCGCTAAGTGAGCTGGCTTAGTGAATCGGGCTTCCCCATCGACATGTTGGAAGGTCGCAAAAGGGGATCATGCAACTCCGAGGCACTGCGGCCGTCATAAATAGGAGTCGGTTGCCAAGCAGCTTCGATCTCGTGACCAAGGGGCGGGGGGGGGGGGGGAAGATGCTGCAGTGGTCGTAACTGTGGGAAACAGTCCCGGGTCCCTTTTTTCAGGGCGGTTATAAAACTTAGAACGGTCACTAAATGAAACAGTTTCAAGTCGAGGGCTACCTTTATGTTGAACGCGTTGGTGAACATCCGGGAAAGGAGGGAGCCTCCTTGCCATTTTGCCAAGCAAAAGATGGCATGGAAGTACTAAATATACAAGTATCTATTCAAGAGCGAGATATGAAGAGGGGAAAACATAGGATAGATCAGCGAAGGGAAGGGAAGAAGAAATGATACTAAACTATATTTGGGTTTGGGGAAATACCATCCCAAGGAAACGGAAACTGAGATCTGAAAGCGACACCTGTAACAACAGAAAAAGAAAGGGAGAGAGGAGGAGAGGAAGAGGAGGGAAGGAAGGAAGAGGGAAGGAGAGGAGGGTGGAAGGGAGAAGGAGAGAGGGTAGGAAGGAGAAGGGGAAGAGGAGGAGCAGGGGAAAGGGAAGAAGGGAAGGAGAGGAAGAGGAGGAAAGGAGAGGAGGGTGGAAGGGAGGAGGAGAGAGTGTAGAAGGGGAAGAGGAAGAGGAGGAGCAGGGGAGAGGGAAGAGAAGAAGAAAGGGGAAGGAGAGTAGGGTGGAAGGGAGGAGGAGAGAGTGTAGAAGGGGAAGAGGAAGAGGAGGAGCAGGGGAGAGGGAAGAGAAGAAGAAAGGGGAAGGAGAGGAGGAAGGAAGAAAGGGAAGGAGAGTAGGGTGGAAGGGAGGAGGAGAGAGGGTGGGAAGGGGAAGGAGAGGAGCAGGGGAGGGGTAAGGGAAGAAGGGGAAAGAGGAAGGAAGAGGGAAGGAGAGGAGGGTGGAAGGGAGAAGGAGAGAGGGTAGGAAAGAGATGGGGAAGAGTAGGAGCAGGGGAGAGGTAAGGGAAGAAGGAAGGGGAAGGAGAGGAGGAAGAAAGGGAAGGAGAGGAGGGTGGAAGGGAGAAGGAGAGAGGGTAGGAAGGGGAAGAGGAAGAGGAGGAGCAGGGGAGAGGGAAGGGAAGAAGGAAGGGGAAGCAGAGGAGGAGAGGAAGAAGGGGGAAGGAGAGGAGGGTGGAAGGGAGAAGGAGAGAGGGTAGGAAGGGGAAGAGGAAGAGGAGGAGCAGGGGAGAGGGAAGGGAAGAAGGAAGGGGAAGGAGAGGAGGAAGGAAGAAAGAGGGAAGGAGGAGGGAGGAAGGAAGGAGAGGAGGGAGGGAGAAAAGAAAGGGAAAATAAGGTGGTGTTAAAACAAGTGGATGGGATGGTAAATAAAGAAACCCAAACTGTATATTACAACCTTTTAAATGGAATAACAAAAGTATAAGAAAGACACATGTAAAGAAGAGGGAGAACTATGTGAATGGATTCCTATAATGGCATGTAAGAGAATAAGAAATTAAAAACTTCTTTGGGGGTGGGGTGGGGTGGGGGCTCGGCGGTCGTGCCTGTCCCAGTGCCCTGTGTATCTCCTGGCGTGACCTCTCCGTCCTTCCTCTCCCAGGGTGATGGTGATTTCCCTTCCGGCATGGAGAACCTGCTAACGGCCCCCCTGGTGAAATCGAACGCCGAACCCAGCCAGGTGCGTAAAGTCCTTTGAAGGGGTGTGTGTGTGCAGGGAACCCCAAAGCAAATTTGAGCAAGTGGGCCCTGTGACATTAGGGGGGGCAGGGGGTGTCACATATTCCTTGCTGCCCTGCTTGTCTGGGGGGGTGGGGGGTGGGAGGTCCATCCCCTGCTTCTGGGTCAGGAGAGAAGCTGAGAACTGGGAGCCGGTGGGTCTACCTTGGATGGTTGAGTGTCCACCTCTTTTAACGTTCTGCTTGCACCCGGGTTTGGCCGGGGTGACCTGAAGGAGTGGGGGTTGCTCAGGCAGTGGTCAACCTCAAAGGTTCCCAAAGTTAGGGGGGTTGGGACTGGGGGTCTCAGGGTCTTAAAGTGGCCAACTTGGGAGACCTCTGGCCAACAGGAGGCCTTCCTCCACAAAGGCCGGGCGTTAAATAGGCTGCTTGGGAAGACGGCTGCCCGCTGCTGCCTCCCACAGTCCGTTAAATCCAGATGTTGTTTTACATCAGCCGAGCTCGTTTGCGTAGCTGGGGAAGGGGCGCACGGGTGCCCTTCGAGGGACGCCAAGGGTGTCGGTGGATCTGAAAAGGTCTGGACGAGGGCTGATCCAGCAGATCTTGAGCTGAGGCCGGGATGGACATTTGGTCCGTTATATGCAGAGTTCGCTAAATGGGCGTCTGTTTTGCCCCCCCCCCCCCCCCGGGCTGCTTCAGAGTTAAGAGAAGGCAGAATCACCCTGGGACCACAATCCTCCCCTTCCTCCTCCTCCCTCTCCCTGCAAACACCACCCTCTTCTAGCACTGATGATGTTACCTAGTTGGGTCATGAAACGCCTGCAAGAAAAGAACCCAGCTCAGAGAGCAGCAAGGACCCCTCAGTCCTTCCCCCCACTCCTCCTCTTCCTCCTCTTCTTCTCTTCCTCCTCCCCTTCCTCCTCCTCCTTCTCCTCCTCTTCCTTCTGTTCCTCCTCCTCCTCTCCTCCTCCTCTTCCTCCTCCTCCTCTTCCTCCTCTTCTCTTCTTCCTCCTCTTCCTTCTCTTCCTCCTCCTTGTCTTCCTCCTCTTCCTCGTCCTCCTCCTCTTCCTTCTCTTCCTCCTCCTTGTCTTCCTCCTCTTCCTTGTCTTCCTCCTCCTCCTCTTCCCCTCCTTCCTCCTGTTCCTCCTCCTCCTCGTCTTCCTTCTCTTCCTCCTCTTCCTCTTCCTTCTCTTCCTAATCTTCCTCCTCCTCCTCCTCCTTGTCTTCCTCCTCTTCCTTGTCTTCCTCCTCCTCCTCTTCCTTCTCTTCCTCTTCCTCCTCATCTTCCTCCTCTTCCTAATTTTCCTTCTCTTCCTCCTCCTCCTCCTCCTTGTCTTCCTCCCTTGTCTTCTTCCTCCTCCTCTTCCTCTTCCTTCTCTTCCTCCTCCTCGTCTTCCTCCTCCTCCTCCTCCTCCTCCTTCCTCCTCTTCCTCCTCCTTCCTCCTCTTCCCTCCTCTTCCTCCTCTTCCCTTCCTTCCTCCTCTTCCTCCTCGTCTTCCTTCTCTTCCTCCTCTTCCTCCTCCTCCCCTCCTTCCTCCTCTTCCTCCTCCTCCTCGTCTTCCTTCTGTTCCCCCTCTTCCTCCTCTTCCTCCTGTTCCTCTTCCTTCTCTTCCTAATCTTCCTTCTCCTCCTCTTCCCCTCCTTCCTCCTCTTCCTCCTCCTCGTCTTCCTTCTCTTCCTCCTCTTCCTCCTCCTCTTCCTCTTCCTTCTCTTCCTCCTCTTCCTTCACTTCCTCCTCCTCTTCCTCTTCTCTTCCTCCTCTTCTCCTCTTCCTCCTCCTCTTCCTCCTCCTCCTCCTCTTCCCCCTCTTCCTTCTCTTCCTCCTTGTCTTCCTCCTCTTCCTTTTCTTCCTCCTCCTCTTCTTCCTTCTCTTCCTCCTCCTCTTCCTCCTCCTCCCCCTCCTTGTCTTCCTCCTCTTCCTTCTCTTCCTCCTCCTCTTCCTCCTCTTCCTTTTCTTCCTCCTCCTCTTCTTCCTTCTCTTCCTCCTCGTCTTCCTCCTCCTCCTCGTCTTCCTCCTCCTCCTCCTCTTCCTCCTCCTCCTCCTCCTCCATCATCATCTATTGGAGCCCCTCCACCTCATCCGTTCTCCTCCCCCCGTCTTTCGTGCAGGGGAGGTCCCGGTGCCAGCGCCTCTTCCGCTCGCCCTCCATGCCGAGCACCGTCATCCGGCCCATCCTGAAGCGCCTGGAGCGGGCGCAGGAGAAAGACTCCCCCGTGAACACCAAGCGGCGGAAGAGCCTCAACGGCAGCGCCATTGTGGAGAAGCTGGAGGAACCGGTAAGGGCCGGATGGGGGGGGGGGGCTCCTTTGTACCCCACAGCAACCCCAGGACCCCATGGCAGCCACTGCTGATGCCTCCTTGGCATTAGAGAAAGGAAGGGCTAGAGGGGAGGACAGGAGAGCAGGCTTCCAATATTTGAGGGGCTGCCCCAAAGAAGAGGGGGAGAGGGTGTTGCACCTATTCTCCGAAGCCCCTGAAGGAAGAACGAGAAGCAACGGGTGGAAACTAATCAAGGAGAGAAGCAACTTTAGAACTAAGGAGGAATTTCCTAACAGTGAGGACATTTAACTGGTGGAACAGCTTGCCACCAGAAGTTGTGGGCAGCTCCATCGCTGGAGGCTTTCGAGAAGAGACTGGGCAGCCACCTCTCTGAAATGATAGAGGGTCTCCTGCTTGAGCAAGGGGCTGGACTAGAAGACCTCCAAGGTCCATTCCAGCTCTATTCTGTTTGGATTCCCAGCAGACCCCCGGGAGGGAGGCTAAAGGGCAGCTGTGAGTTTGGGGCAGGGGGCTCCCAAGAAGGAAGATGGAGGCTATTGGCCTTCCGGGCCTCTGTTCTCTCTCCAGGAGGATCTGCCTAAAAGATCTCCAGATCCTTGGCAGCCGGATTTAGTTGAATGGCTGAAGAAGAACTTCTTTTTTGGGGTCACCATCTCCATTGTTTTCAGTAGACCTCTGGAGAGGATGCTTGGGGGTCCCCTCGGGGCAGGGGGTCAGCCTACTTCCTGCCAGGGAAAGTGCCAAGGACCCTCTCGGTCTGGTTGACCTCTTGACATCCCCGCATCCCGTTCTTCTAGGTGCCCCGGCTGCTCCGATCCCGTTCTTGCTGCCCCTTGGAGATCGGCAACATCTTGGACCAAGACCAGCGCGAGCTGATTGGCGACTTCTCCAAGGTATTGGCCGAGAAGAAGGTTCCCCCCCTCCCTGGAGGAAGTCATGGGGCTTCTCTGTTGGCTCGGGGGAGCCAGGGCAACCGAGGACCACCTTTCCTCTCCTCTCTCCTTAGGCTTACGTCCTCCAGACGGTGGAAGGGAAACACCAAGATCTCAAGTACATCTCTCCAGAAATGGTAAGCAAAGACCACCAAGGGCCTTCTCAAGAACATCCGTTTTACAGCATGCAGACGGGATGCTGGGAGTTGAAGTCCAC
Source organism: Thamnophis sirtalis (assembly GCF_051295495.1). Taxonomy (NCBI): domain Eukaryota; kingdom Metazoa; phylum Chordata; class Lepidosauria; order Squamata; family Natricidae; genus Thamnophis; species Thamnophis sirtalis. The sequence goes on from NW_028261390.1 coordinate 1,406,880, forward strand.
CCATCTTAAAGCATGCTGGCTGGAGGATTCTGGGAGTTGAAGTCCAGCCATCTTAAAGCATGCTGGCTGGAGGATTCTGGGAGTTGAAGTCCAGCCATCTTAAAGCATGCAAACTGGGGATTCTGGGAGTTGAAGTCCACCCATCTTAAAGCATGCTGGCTGGGGGATTCTGGGAGTTGAAGTCCACCCATCTTAAAGCATGCTGGCTGGGGGATTCTGGGAGTTGAAGTCCACCCATCTTAAAGCATGCAAACTGGGGATTCTGGGAGTTGAAGTCCACCCATCTTAAAGCATGCTGGCTGGGGGATTCTGGGAGTTGAAGTCCACCCATCTTAAAGCATGCAAACTGGGGATTCTGGGAGTTGAAGTCCACCCATCTTAAAGCATGCTGGCTGGAGGATTCTGGGAGTTGAAGTCCGCCCATCTTAAAGCATGCCGGCTGGAGGATTATGGGAGTTGAAGTCCGCCCATCTTAAAGCATGCAAACTGGGGATTCTGGGAGTTGAAGTCCACCCATCTTAAAGCATGCCGGCTGGGAGATTCTGGGAGTTGAAATCTATCCATCTCCCAGCCAGCCTGCTTTAAGAGGGCTGGACTTCAACTCCCAGAATCCCCTGTTGCAAAAGAGATCTGAGATGCGGGCTTCCTTGTTTTAACCCTGTCTTTGCCTGCAGATGGCGGCGGTCCTGAATGGCCAGTTCAACAGCCTCATTGAAAACTGTGTGATTGTGGACTGTCGATACCCCTACGAATACGAAGGCGGCCACATCAAGGTCAATGTTCCCTCTAATTTTTTTTTCAGTGTGAGCAGAAAAGTATAGTGTTTGAGCGGCACATTTTCATGCCTGAGCACCTGAATTTTTTTCACAGATGTTTCCTAAGACAACAATGAAATCAGTATTATTTGAAACTCAAAGTTATGTTTATTCAAGGGTTTCATATAATATAATAATATCAGTATCACTTAACAACGCTCCTGCTTAGCAACCAAAATGTTGGCTCAGAAAGTCTGGCATTGAAGTGCGCAAGTCTTAAAGCTGTCAGGTTACAAGATCCTTGCACCCCTAACCCTTTAGGAAAAAAAAATCCATGGATTACAGAGGGGGGAAAGAAAAGAAAACAAAATAAAATAAAAATAAAATAGCCAAGTTAAAAAACAACACAGATACATTCATAAGAGCCAAGGTGGCGCAGTGGTTAAATGCAGCACTGCAGGCTACTGCTAGATCAGCAGTTCAGCGGTTCAAATCTCACCGGCTCAAGGTTGACTCAGCCTTCCATCCTTCCGAGGTGGGTGAAATGAGGACCCGGATTGTTGGGGGCAAATATGCTGACTCTCTGTAAACCGCTTAGAGAGGCCTGAAAGGCCTATGAAGCGGTATATAAGTCTACTGCTATTGCTATTGCTATTTCAGTCGGGGCTGGACCTCAACAATGAGGTCAACAGCCCCAGGCCTGCTGGAATAGCCGGGTCTATCCCATTCTATTCTATTCCACATTCCAATGTTCTATTCCATCCCATCCCCATTCTTCTAAAAACGAGAAAGTCCAGTTGCCTCCTTAAAAAGCACCTTTGGGGCATTTTAAGCTGAGCTTCGTTTATTTTATTTTTTTGAAATTCTCCTGGTGGGGAAAGGGACAACCTGCCATGCTGGTCTGTAGATTTGCCCTCCCGAAACCCGTTGGCAATTCTGTTCAGTCGCAATCCTTCCCTTCCCTTGGGGGGGAATATTTGGAATTACCTAAAATTCTGGGAGTTTGCAGTCTGCGAGTCATTAAAAGTCTCCCCCACCCACCCTCCCACCCACCCCTGGCCTATTTAAATGTTTTGGGGAGCAGCTTCTGAAATGTACCCCTTTCTTCTGCTTGGTTTTTCAGGGTGCTGTGAACCTCCCCCTGGAGAAGGACGTAGAGGACTTCCTCCTCAGGAAACCCATTGTGCCTGTGGACACTGCCAAGAGGGTCATTGTGGTTTTCCACTGCGAGTTCTCATCGGAAAGGGGCCCCCGGATGTAAGTCTTCCCTCCCGCCTGCTCATTTTGGGGGATCCGACCGACGCATCGCCCCGGTTGCGCCCACGAGGCTCAAAAGGGGGGGGGAACAAGGCGCTGGGAAGAGCAACGGCTGTCCGGGGGCCTCCGCAGGATGTGCTGAGCTGCCCACCGGTGCCATCCATGCTCTGTCGCCCTGCATGGATGAAGCTGAGAAGATGGCATTGCACTCTTTCACCTGCCATCTTGACCTCATGATTATTATCCTTGAGCCCCAAGCTTCCGTTGCTAAGTGAGACAGTGGTTGTGTCAGGGATTCCAAATAGCATCCAAAAGTAAATCAGAGTCCGAGGCAAAGTATTGCTCAAAGTTCCAGTTTATTAAGACAGCCATGCTGGCACATCGGGGGAAACCCGAATCTGAAGGCTTCCCAGTTTCCCCCACCCAGTTGAAATTTCAAGATCCTGCCCCCCGCCTCCCCAATACCCACAAGCCCGTCCCATGGTCCAAATTCCCACTGCCCACGTTGGCATCTTCCACCCATCCAATTCTGGTCTGGTGCAGGGGTGCACTGACAAAGGATGACCTTGGTTTTCTAGAGAGAATTTTGCTTTGGCTACGTATCACCTAACTCTGTACAATTACCCCCCCTCCTTCCCATTTTCCCACGATAGAAAAGGCATAGCAGAATAATAGAAAGTGTGGCAGGTCAACAACGTTCCAAAAGAAAAGATGGCTGCAGGCCTGACAGGTTGTTAAGTGAGTTTCGGCCCCTTTTTGCGACCGTTCTAGCCTCTGTTCAGTGACTGCCTACAGTTCTCAAGTTAGCAACATGGCGTTTGGCGGAACCTGGTTTCGTTAATTCACTTTGCTCAGTGGCCAAGCGTGAGCCGCCCTGGGACACCGGAACCGTCATAAATACAAACCAGTTGCCAAGCATCCAAAATTGGGGGGTAGTCACAATGGTCGTAAGTGTGAAAAATGGCGCTAAATCACTTTTTCCAGTGCCGTCGTAAACTTTGAATGGTCCCTAAGCAAACTTGTTGTAAGTCGAGGACTACCTGTCCAGGTACTCACCCCCCCCCCCGCACCCCGATCGCATTTGAACCCAAAATGTCTGTTCTTAAGCGAGACAGGTGAATTTCGCTCCGTTTTACGACCTTGCTGCTGTTGTTAAACGAATCACCATAGTTCTTAAATTAGTGACACGGTCGTTAAATGAATCTGGCTTCCCCCCCTTGACTTTGCTGGTCAGAAGGCTGCAAAGAGGGATCACGTGACCCCCCGGGGACATTGCAGCCGTCGTAAATATGAGTCAGCTGAATTTTGCTCACGTGACCAAAGGGATGCCGCAACGGTCATAAGTGTGAACAGCGGTCATAAGTCCCTTTTTTAGTGCTGTCGTAACTTCAACTGGTCACTAAGTGGAAGTCGAAGATGGCCTGAATTCTGCTGACCTTCCCCAGCTGCTGCAGGAAAACAGGCTGGGTGTGTCTACGTGGGATGTGATGAGGTTGTGTTGTGTTGTGTCCACTTTGTGATTATCCCTCCTCCCCAAAGGTGCCGTTTTGTCCGGGAGAAAGATCGTGGTTGCAATGCGTATCCGGCTCTCCACTACCCGGAGCTCTACGTTTTGAAAGGGGGTTATAAGGAATTCTTTCCCCAATATCAGGTGAGCAGGTTTCTTTAAAAAAAAGAAAAAAACCCATTGAGATTATCGTAACCAAAAATACAAATTAAAATGAGAAGGGTATAAGGAAACGGAAAAGATAAGAGAAGAGAAGAGAATGGAAAAAGGAAAAAAAAAAAGAAATTGACTTCCAAAATGCAAAGTAAAAATCGCGTTTTTACTTTTTTACATGCTTTTTACTTTCAAATACCTAGTAGTAGCCATTTCTATAACTGCTCAATTAGCCAGTAAATCCCAGAAAGCTGTTAGAAGGCTGCAAAATGGGATCGTGTGACGCTTGGGACACTGTGACTGTTCATAAATATGAGTCAAGCATCTGAATTTTGATCACGTGACACTCGGGAATATTGTGACAGTCGGAAGTGTGACAGTCACGTTTTTCAGTGTCGTCGTAACTTCGAAGGGTCCTTAAATGAACCGTTGTAAGTCAAGGACTACCATCCCTCCCCAAAAAATAAGACTCAACCGGAAAATTCGCCCTAGCATGAGTTTTCAGGATGTCCGTAATATATGTCCTACCCCAAAAATAAGCCCCAGCTAAGATTGTCAGCCAGATGGACGTATGTAGTATCGTATTCCCCTAAAAATAAGACCTAATGTGTCTTTTGGAGCAAAAGTTAATGTAAGACCTTTTTTTATTGGGGGGGGGGATACGGTACCTATATTTCCTCTCTGGATTTCCTGAGAACATTGACTGTAGGGATGACATTTTCAATAAGTTAATCACTTATAACTATGTGAAGCAGTAGATAAGTCTAAGGGCTATTGCTATAGATGGATGGATGGATGGATGGATAGATAGATAGATAGAGAGATAAAGAGATAGATAGATAGATAGATAGATAGATAGATAGATAGATAGATAGATAGATAGATAGATGATAGATAGATAGATATACTGTAGATGGATGGATGGATAGATATAGATATATATTCTATAGGTAGGTAGGTAGGTAGGTAGGTAGGTAGGTAGGTAGGTAGATGGATGATATAGATATACTGTATATTGATGATGGATAGATAGATATACTGTATATGGATGGATAGATATAGATATTCTGTGGATAGATGATAGATAGATAGATAGATAGATAGATAGATAGATAGATAGATAGATGATAGATAGATAGATAGATAGATAGATAGATAGATAGATAGATAGATAGATAGATAGATAGATAGAAGATAGATAAAGTTAGGTAGACAGACAGACAGACAGACATAGAGCCATAGTGGCCCAGTGGTTAAAATGCAGCATTGCAGGCTAACTCTGCCCACTGCCAGCAATTCCATCCAGACCAGCTCAAAGGTTGACTCGGTTTTCCAAGGTCAGTAAAACAAGGACCCAGATTGTTGGGGGCAGCTGTCAACTGCTGAGAGACGGCTGCAGAGCCCCGTGAAAGTGGTAGAGAAGCCTTAAGTGCCATTGCTGTTTTCAGGGGGGAGGGCTGATGTTTTGGTCTGCTTCTCCTCCTCCCTCCCTCCCTCCCCCTTCCCCAGAGTCACTGCGACCCCCAGAACTACCGTCCGATGCATCACAAGGATTTCAAGGAGGACCTGCGCACTTTCCGTCTGAAAAGCCGCACTTGGGCCGGAGAGAAGAGCAAACGAGAACTCTACAGCCGCCTGCAGAACTGCTGAGGGGCGGAAGAAGCACGGGATGGGGGGGGGGTTGTTAATAGTTTGCATTGGGGGGGGGGCGGGCAGGAAGGTTGGATGGGGCATCTTCGTCGTGTATCCAGGACAGAGCGTGTCCCGGCCGGCACCTACCCAGGACAGACGTCTGCAAGGCTAAAGGAATACAAATTCTCTCCCCAAATTGGACACTTCCGTTCTGGCAAGCTCCGGTTTTTTTTCCCAACCGGTCGAAGAGCAGGATGCAAATTCCTTCTTCTCTTACGACCGGCGTCGTTCTGCTCCACTTGGCGTGCCGGAAGCAAAGTTGAGCCAGGGACTTTTCTGGAATCCCAGACACCCTCCATCCGCGCGCGCACCCCCCCCCCTCCGAGAAGCTTCAGGTGCCTTTACGAAGGACGCAGCTGCGGGGAAAACATCTCGCGATGCAAAAAGTGTGCGTGGCGGACTCCGGTTGTCGGCAGATGTGAACGTGTCCCCGTGCGGGTTTCTGCCCCGTCTCCCTGGAGGGGCGAGCGAAGGAAGGACGAAGGCGGGAACCGGCGTGCAATCTTGCCCACGTGTCTCCGGAGTTGTGTTTGTGTGTGCGTGTGTGTGTATGGTTGTGTAACCTTCGGTGGGGTGCAGGTTGTTTAAACCAGTGTTTCTCAACCTTGGCAACTTGAAGATGTCTGGACTTCAACTCCCAGAATTGGGAGTTCGCTGGCTGGGGAATTCTGGGAGTTGAAGTCCGGACATCTTCAAGTTGCCAAGGTTGAGAAACACTGGTTTAAACGGAAGGAGATTCCTGAGCATCTTTCCAAGCGCTTAGTTAGCATCGGAGCGGGACTCTCTGCATTGGGGCAGATCAGTGGGGAAGAGGGCCTGTGTTAGCTTGCATGCCAACAGCGGGAGGCCACGGGACCTTTGCAGGCATCGGGGTGGGTGGGGAGAACAACTGAGAGACGCCCCCCCCTCCCCACGCCAAAAAAGTAGTGCAGACCAGTTTTAAAAGAATAGAGAGGAGCCGAGCCTATTTTCGTTTCTACGATTGCTGGAAGCTGAGCCGGTTTGCAAATCTCCTCTCTTTAAGGAGGTGTTTTTTAAGCTTGGTAATTTTCATTTTGGCCTCCGAGGCAGGGCAAACGTTGATCCTGGGGGAAGCCTCTGTTGTTTTAAAGTTGTCCATTTGAAGTTGAAAGCAAGATTTCCTCCACTCTCAGGCGTCCACCGTTGAAAGCAAGGACTTGGGTTTTAAAAAGCTCCGAGGCTTTTTGCCTCAAATCTGTTGGGACTCGGTTGAGAAAAAGCCGGCGGACGAAATGACTTTTTCCTCTCTTGGCTCAACCTCCCGCCGACCGTCCACTTTGGAAGAGACTCTACCTGAGGATTGTTCGGCTTTATTCCAGATTTAGGGTGAGGAGGGGGCTTCCTTGAAAGCAGAAACCCCCCCCCCAAAAAAAATGTCTCTACCTCCTTTGCATTGTGTTGGCCAGTGGCTTTTCAGAAGGAGCAGCAAAGTTGGCGTACAAGGAACTTCATGAGATCGGAAGAGAGAGAGAGAGAGAATCTTTTTCTCCGCTCCAAGTGGAGTCCAGATGGCTTTAAGACAGTGTTTCTCAACCTTGGCGACTTTAAGTCCTGTGGACTTCAACTCCCAGAATCCCCCAGCCAGCGCAGGTGCGCTGGCTGGGGGATTCTGGGAGTTGAAGTCCACAGGACTTAAAGTCGCCAAGGTTGAGAAACACTGCTTTAAGGGAAACAGCAAGGCAACTAGCCAAGTTTGCTTTAAAGTTAAGCCACCGTTGGCATCAAAGTGGCCTGGATTTGCCGAGGAGGGGGGGCATCCAAGCAAATCCGACCTACCGCCAACCGTCCCAAGTTCAAACAAAGAATGAAGCAAAGTTCTAAAAAAGAAATAAACCATGATCCGGAGAAGGTCTGGGCAGACACAAAGCTGGCATTTTATTTTGATAGGAGTCGAAAATGCAAGAGGTCGTGAATTTTTGGTGCGTCCCTCTTGATCCGGGAGTCTTTAGATGGGTTTTTACCCACCCACCCTCAAGCTGGCCCGCTTTTAAGATGGGTGGACTTCCAACTCCCAGAATTCCCTAGCCAGCAATGCTTGTTTGAGAATCCCCGTTTTAACTGGAGGCGGAATTCCAATCCCCAAAAGCCTTTTTCAAGGGGCGGCATTTCGTGTTAAAAAAAATAGATTCCCGAGGCAAGTTTGAACTCGATGCTTCTGTTAACGTACAGTGGAGAATATAAGTTATTTCCCCAGCGTTTGTTTTTTTAAGGAAGATTCATTTTAAGGAAGATAAAAAGAAAACCACTATCTTACTACCAGGCTGGTGATGATCAGTGCTGGTTTCTTGGTTCTTGTTTTTCGTGCGACCCCCCCCCGTCCCCCAAATCCTGATATGTACCTAGACCTGTGAAAAGTTTAAAAAGTTCCATTTCAGTGTTGAATTTAATTTATGATAAACTTGAAATCATGGCAGAGATGGGGAAGGGATGGAAAGAAAGAGAGAGAGAGAGAGAGATAGAAAGAAAGAAAGAAAGAAAGAAAGAAAGAAAGAAAACCAACTATTTTATCCCAGACGTGAAACTCATTTGCAAGGAAAGGAAGGGTGGGGAATTCTCCTAGATTGGGGTGTTTGGGGAGGGGGGCAGAGAAAAACGGCTGGAAACATTAGTCTTTGAAGTGGAAAGTGGGGGGGGGTGTCCACGAAGAAGTAGGCAAGGAATTTGGAGGAAGGGGGGATAATTCTGGAGTGGGTGAGCCCAGATTCCTAAATATTTGCCTTGCACCGTGAGAAATTTTCCCTTTTGCTATCTGGGGTTGTGCGGAGAACTGCCTCCAGCAATTCAGGTCTTCCAGATGTGCTGCAGAGAGACCTCCCAGAGCCCCCCCTCCCTCAAGGCTACTGGCTGGCACACTTGGAAAGCGTGAGCTGGGCCCAGATGGCTCTAGACCCTCCCGATTCATTTGCACGCTCAAAATTCTGGAGCTTGACAGGACGGTTGCCCCTCGCAATCTGTGGAAGGGGCTGAAATGCTTTTGGAATCTTTGCAAGATGTTGGGTGTTCTCCGATGCCCCCCAACCTGGTCTTCCCTTCGGAGGTGGTGGCACCAAGGCCTGCCATGGTAGCTGTTTGGGACGTGGGTGGGTGGGGGTCTCCTGGCACACGCCTGTGTGTGTCATGTTTCATGAGTCAGGCCACTTATTCCTTGCCCTGGAGAGTTGCCACCGGTTGCTTGGTGGGAGAAAGGGGTTGGCATGATGGAGAAATTGAGCAATCTTGCTCCAGGGGGGGGAAAGCTTTTGCCAGCCCCTCAATCCAGCACCCTCTACGTGTCCAGGATTTCAGCCCCTACCCATCCACTCTGGGGACATGGTGGCAATCCTCCCATCTGAATGGTGGTTTAGTTATTTCAGCACACAAGTGTTCCGGAATCAGATCAGATTTGTAGCAAAAAGGCCAGATATTTTAGGGTTGAGCTGGTTGCTGAGGGAGGGGGCGGTATTTGAGGGACTGTACTGCTGGTTGTTGCTGGGACTTAATTGTTAATTGTAACAAATAATTGTTAACTTAATTGTAAACCCACCCACCCCCAAAATGTGAATTTGTAGCTCCTTGTTGAGTTGCCCCGATGAGATGTAATTGGAGAGTTGAATAAATTGCTAGGTTGTGGAACGGATTGGGACTCTGGCCTCACTTTCTTTGCAAGGGGGAGTTAAAAAAACTGGGGTAGCCACCTGCCACCCTTAGCTGCCAAATACCCCCCTCCCCCAGGTGCCCTGCTCAGTGGCCAGTTTGGATTCAGTCAACGGCCAGAGATTCTGTGACTTACAGGAGGGGCCTGTCACCATTCATAGAAGGTAACAGAACAACGGACTTAGAGGGGACCTTGGAGGTCTTCTAGTCCAACCCCCTGCTCAGCCAGGAAACCCTCACCCCTTCTGGGCAATTGGCTCTCCAGTGTCTTCTTCAAAAGCCTCCAGTGATGGAGCACCCACAACCTCTGGTGGCAAGGGGTTCCACTGGCTAATTGCTTTCACTGTTAGGAAAATGGTTCGTACTTACGACGGTCAAAGAGTCCCGGGGTCACGTGCTCCCCTTTGGCGACCTGACAAGCAAAGTCAAGGCGGATGCCCAGATTCGCTTAACAACCTTGTCACTAACCTGAACTGCAGGGATTCACTTAACTCAAGTGTTTCTCAACCTTGGCAACTTGAAGATGTCTGGACTTCAACTCCCAGAATTCCCCAGCCAGCATTTGCTGGCTGGGGAATTCTGGGAGTTGAAGTCCAGACGTCTTCAAGTTGCCAAGGTTGAGAAACTGAGTTAACTGAATCACACATTCCATTAGTATGGCTGTTAACAGCAGCCAGAAAGGTAAAATGGGCAAAACTCACTCAAATGCCTCGCTCAACATCAGAAATGTTGGGCTCCGTTGTGGTCGTAAAAACGAGGACTCCCCGTGCAGGTAGGGCGGCAACTTCGCCTTTATTGGCCCCTGCACGTGCCAAAGAAGGAAGCAGCTCCGCGCCACGCCTCCTCTGGGAGTCCGGCCAATCCGCGTCGGGCCGCCTTTGGTACTCCCAACCAGTCCCTGCTTTCCGTTGTAGCCCCGCCCACGCCCGCTCTGGTGATTGGAGGAGATTCCCCGGCGCGCGTTTGAAATCAGTCCCACCCCTCTTCGCCTGGCCGCGCCCCTTTCGCGGCGGGGTTCAACGCATGCGCGAATAAATACTTTCAACACCCCGCCCTCCCTTCTCGAGGGCTTTCCAAGCTGGCCCAGCTCCACTTCCGGCCCAGCGCGCGGCCCGTCGGGAAATGTAGTCTTGTCGGCTTCCGGGTCCCCTGCGCAGAGCGAGGGTCGTTCCTGCAGCGGGACGGCTCCAGTGTCTGCTGCGCTGCCCCCCCCTCCACTCCACGCAGCCCTTGCACGTGGGGGCCAGCAGGAAGGGTCATCGGGGGGGGGGCGGGGGAAAGAAAGGAGCCAGAGAGGAGGGGGCGTCCCCTGCAGCCCCCCTCCCTGAAACTCTGCTGCTGCTTTTGGGGGGGGGGCTGCTTCTATCAGCTTTGCAACCCCGAAGGTCGCTCTTGCGGCGGGGGGCGTCTAAGGGGTGCCCTAGGCAGACTGTAAGCCCCCTCCCCTGCTCCTCCCGGCCCCCGTGCCCAGCCTGCTCCCACTATGGTCCGCGCCTTCCTGATCCTCAGGTTGCGCGCCCGCCCCGGGGAGGAGGAGGAAGCCGATCCCTGCCGGCTCCTCTACTGCAGGGTCTTCGCGGCCGGAGGGGCGGCAGACGCCTCGCGCCCAGAGAAGGAGCTCCTGCGGACGGTGGGCAGGTGAAGGCAGGTGGGGGTCGGGGGGGGATGGGTGTGTGTGCTAGGGCAGTGTTTCCCAACCTTGGCAACTTGAAGATGTCCGGACTTCAACTCCCAGAATTCCCCAGCCAGCGAATGCTGGCTGGGGAATTCTGGGAGTTGAAGTCCGGACATCTTCAAGTTGCCAAGGTTGGGAAACACTGTGCTAGGGGAACAGGGCCGGGCCATCCCTCCTTTGGGGCACGGGGTTGAGGGATGCCCCTCGGGGTCCCAAAGCAGCTAATGCTGTGCCCACCCCAGCCTCCATTTCCCTGGAGCAGAGGTCTCCAAACTCGGCCACTTTAAGGCTTGTGGACTTCAACTCCCAGAGTTCCCCAGCCAGCCTAATTTACTCTCTTGTAGTCCCTTCCTCTGGGATGTAATCCCTTCCACTTAGATGAGAGGTCTTCAAACTCGGCCACTTTAAGACTTGTGGACTTCAACTCTCAGAACTCCCCAACCAGCATAGCTTACTCTCTTGTAATCCCTTCCTCTGCAATCTCTCCATTTGGATCAGAGGTCTCCAAACTCGGCCACTTTAAGACTTGTGGACTTCAACTCCCAGAGTTCCCCAGCCAGCATAATTGACTCTCTTGTCATCCCTTCCTCTGCAATCTCTCCACTTGGATCAGAGGTCTTCAAACTCGGCCACTTTAAGGCTTGTGGACTTCAACTCCCAGAATTCCCCAGACAGCATAATTTACTCTCTTGTAATCCCTTCCTCTGCAATCTCTCCACTTGGATCAGAGGTCTCCAAACTCAGCCACTTTAAGACTTGTGGACTTCAACTCCCAGAATTCCCCAGCCAGCATAATTGACTCTCTTGTCATCCCTTCCTCTGCAATCTCTCCACTTGGATCAGAGGTCTCCAAACTCAGCCACTTTAAGACTTGTGGACTTCAATTCCCAGAATTCCCCAGCCAGCATAACTTACTCTCTTGTAATCCCTTCCTCTGCAATCTCTCCACTTAGATCAGAGGTCTCCAAACTTGGCCACTTGTGAGAGATGCCCCCACCACCAAGGGAGGAAGGAAGGGACTTTCAGGTCCTTGCCTCTGAACTCATCTTCCTCTCCCCCCCCTTCTGAAATAGGAAAGCCCCCTCCCACCAAACCAGGGTGGTCGCTGACTTCCCTTTGTGTCTACAGGCAGGTGGAAAAGGCATGCCGGCTGCAGCTGAGCCTCTTGGGGAAGCGTCCTCCTGAGCACCTTCACCAGCCTGAAGAAGCCGTGTCTCTTCAGGAGAGCCCGTTCGGGGTCTTCCGCCTCCCCGCAGGTGACCCCTTCTCTGAGGACAAAACGGTGGTCTGGATGGGGCTCCAGCACTTGGCGTTTGCTCTGGTCTGCGACCCCGATGAAAACCTGATGCTCGCGGAGGGCACCCTGAGGCTCCTGGGCAGCACATTGGTGGAGCACCTCAAGCTTCTGTCCACGGGGAGCGATGTGCTGCTGAAGGCCGACCGGACAGAGGCCGTCCTGGAGAAGTTCCTGCCCCACGGACAGCTGCTCTTCCTGAACGACCAGTTGGTGGCGGGGCTGGAGAGAGAGCTTGGCAAATGAAAGGCCATTGGAGGAGGAGGAGGAGGAGGAGGAAGGGGCTTCCACCTTTCCAAGACAGATCCGCTGCTTCTCCAGGCTTCCTTTTGCTTCTTTTGTATAACTTGAGAAATGGTGGCATAAAAAGCTTGTGAAATGGGAGGAAGTTTTTCAATTAGGCTGTTTGAATAAGATCAGCATTTTATAGCAATAGCAGTTAGACTTATATACCGCTTCATAGGGCTTTCAGCCCTCTCTAAGCGGTTTACAGAGTCAGCATATCTCCCCCACAGTCTGGGTCCTCATTTCACCCATCCCGGAAGGATGGAAGGCTGAGTCAACCCTGAGCCGGTGAGATTAGAACCGCTGAACTGCAGATAACAGTCAGCTGAAGTGGCCTGCAGTACTGCACCCTAACCACTGCGCCACCTTTGGTCAAGAGTGGTGTGGGGTCAGTGATGAAATTCAGCTTTTTTTTAGTACCAGCTTGGTGGGTGTGGCTTGGGGAGGCGTGTTGGGGCTTGGGGGGGCGGGGCAGGGGCAGGGTACTGCAAAATCCCCATTCCCTCCCGATCAGCTGGGACTCAGGAGGCAGAGAATAGATGGGGGCGAGGCCAGCCAGAGGTGGCATTTGCCGGTTCTCCAAACTACTCAAAATTTCCGCTACCGGTTCTTCAGAACCAGCTGGGTTTCACCCCTGTCCTGATTCCAAGAGATCGATCCATCCGAGTCCCTTTGGAGGAGCGAATGTGGGACTCCACAGATCAAAGTTGTGCCATCTGATCCTAACCCAGTCCGTCCCAGCATTTGGAGATCAGCCGAGGTGAGGCTGTGATGTGAGACTAACCTCCGTAATGTTAACAGTAATAGCAATAGCACTTAGACTTATATACCGCTTCACAGCCCTCTCTAAGCGGTTTACAGAGTCAGCATGTTGGCTCTTGTGGCCCGCGGGTGGCCTGCGCAGCTGGCAGCAGATTCGGACAGGGAGGAGGTTGGGGAGGAACATGGGCCAGTCTTGGAGTCTGGGGAAGGTTCGGACGAGGGCTCTGCATCGGAGGCAGAGAGGGGACTGGCGTTAGGCAAGCTCCCCGTTGGGAGAGCGAGTACGTTCAGAGAAGCGTTGTGAGAGTTGTGTTGGAGAACACACAAACCAGCATACAGAGAAACTGCAGTTTAAATAGGCTTTTACTTTCGTGGAAATAAGAGGTATCGGAGTCCATCAAACAGTCCAAGTCATACACGGATAAGACAGTCAGTCACCAACGTCTTTCAGTTAAGCGATAATCCAAATAACATAGTCCAGTATCATATAATCAGTTCAGTACTCAAAGTTTACTAGCAGTTGCAAAACTTACAATAGCTCACGGCACTTTCTAACAGGCAGCTTCCAAAACACTCAGATCAGATCAGCCCAGCATCTAACAAAACACAGAACTAACAGTCGTTCTGGCTCCCTCTTATGGCTGATTGGGGAAAACAGCAACCAATCACATTTTACAGTATGATTTAAAGAAAACAGGTACAGCATTGTTACATGATTTATATATTGCCAACCCAACCGTTAGATTATATTCCTAACAGGGGCCAAGGCCATCTGGGAGTTATATGCTGCCTCCGGAACCTCCAGAGTTGGACAGCAGCGAGGCAGAAGAAGAGGCTCCCCCGTTCCAGTGCGCGCATGCGCACAGCTGCCAGAAGGCAAGAACTGTTAAAACAGAAGGGACGACTTGGGAGTAAGATTTGGAGGTGATTGGCCCCTCCCATAAGACATAAAGGAGGAGCAGAGGCACGTGAGTCTTTGCAGGAAGCAACTTGGTTCATGCTGGTCGGTTTAAATTCTGAAGCTCCGTTTGGACTCTTTGCTCCGTGTGGCCTTTCCAAACTAATTGCCAATTAAGTCTTTGGCAAGGAAGATAACGGTGGGTGCTTATCAACCTTATCCTGAAAGACTTTGGCAGCCTACTGTAGGACTCTTTACAAACTATTTGGGACTCATTACGGGCTGTGAGTGAATATAATTCACAGCCTTTGGAATAAAAAGAGGGGTTTTGGACCCAATCGTGTGCTTTCTATTGTATCAGGAAGCCTAGATACAATATACCAGTGTTTCTCAACCTTGGCGACTTTAAGTCCTGTGGACTTCAACTCCCAGAATCCCCCAGAGGGGGATTCTGGGAGTTGAAGTCCACAGGACTTAAAGTCGCCAAGGTTGAGAAACACTGCAATATACAATATCAGAACGTTGCACCCAACAATTTGGGCCCTCATGATCTCCGGAGGATGGAAGACTGAGTCAATCTTGAGCTGGTCAGGTTCGAGCTGCTGGCGATCAGCAGAGTTAGCCTGCAACGCTACAGTCCATCCATCCACCCACTTAACTACCTATCTATCTCAATCATCTCGTGGTGACCAAAGTTGCTTGCAAGGCCCTGTCTGTGTCCTCCTCCTCCCATCCCATGATGTCACAATCCCACCTTCCCTTCACCTGCAGGTGTGCTGGGGATTGTGAATGCTTTGCTGAGGGGCCCCCCAGCAGCCAATCAGGAAAGCCTCCCGACTCCCAGGGCTGCTGGAGGTCCCTAGTTAGGGATTACCAAGAAGACCAATGCAGATGGGAAAAGCAGGGGGGAGCAATGAAAATCTCCAAAAAAACCCTTGCTCAAGATTCACCGAGAAGACAGTAAACATAAGTGGACAATAGCATCGGACTTTTAATAGAAATCACAAGTAGCAGGTACAAAAATTGGGGGGGGGGCTTGTTTTTTCTTTATGTCTTAGAATAGAATAGAGCTGAAAGGGACCTTGGAGGTCTTCTAGTCCTGCCCACGCAGGAGAGCCCCTTACTATTTTCAGATAAGTGGCCGTCCAGGCTCTTCTTAAAAACCTCCAGTGATGGAGCACCCACAACTTCTGGAGGTGAGCTGTTCCATTGGTTAATCTTATTCCCAAGGGTTTTTGACGTCGTATCTTGGAGGACCTCCTCCTTCAACAGCAGCTTTCCAATTTAAGCCCCCAAGAGAAATGAGCTCGGGGCCTTCACTACTACTACTACTACTACTACATTGTCTCCTCGCTGTGCTGCTCCAGGTCTTCTCCAACAGGTCCTGGGGCTGCCCAGTTGGGGCTTGGCCACATCCGATGGGCCCCGTCTTCCTGTGTGGTGGGAATGGTTGAAGGTGGGGGAGATACTTTCAGGAGTTTTCAGAGCGTGGGAAAAGGACGCCCTCCCGGTTGTTTAGACTGGATGAGGTGTGAAGGCCGATGGGCTTGAACTGTTTTTGGAACGTTTCCTACCACCTCCTGGGGAGAAGAGAGACCCATAACAGGGATGTCCACAGGAGCTGGGCTTAAAAGGGTCAAGAGGGCAGCTGGACAATTTGCCTGATCAAATCCCTGCTTCGTTCTCTGAGGTGTAAAATACAAGGGGCAGAAGTTTGATTACATGGTGGCTGGTCATCTTAACATTTTTGACTCCAGAGATCCATTATTCCTTCCTTCCTTCCTTCCTTCCTTCCTTCCTTCCTTCCTTCCTTCCTTCCTTCCTTCCTTCCTTCCTTCCTCCCTCTTTCTTTCTTTCTTTCTTTCTTTCTTTCTTTCTTTCTTTCTTTCTCTCTCTCTCTCTCTTTCCCTTACTTCATTCATCTTCCTTCCTCCCTCCCTCCCTCCCTTTCTTTCTTTCTTTCTTTCTTTCTTTCTTTCTTTTTCTTTCTTTCTTTTTCTTTCCCTTACTTCATTCATCTTCCTTCCTTCCTTTTTCTTTCTTTCTTTCTTTCTCTCTCTTTCCCTTACTTCATTCATCTTCCTTCCTCCCTTTCTTTCTTTCTTTCTTTCTTTCTTTCTTTCTTTCTCTCTCTCTCTCTCTCTCTCTTTCCCTTACTTCATTCATCTTCCTCCCCCTCCTCTATCTTTTTTCTCTTTCCCTTCCTCCCTCCTTCCCTCCCTCCTTCCCACCCTCTCCTTCCTTCATCGTTTCTTTATTTCTCCCTTCCTTCCTTTTTTTCCTTCCCTCTATCTTTCTCTCTCTCTCTCCTCCCTCCCTCCTGTAACACACAACGCAGATACATAACAAACGTAAGCAAAATTTCCAGGAAATATACAGATATGTCCTAATAGAGAAACTTCCCAACAATGAGAACAATTAACCCATGGAACAGCTTGCCACCAGAAGTTGTGGGTGCTCCATCACTGGAGGTTTTCAAGAAGAGATTGTGCAGCCATTTGTCTGGAATGGTAGAGGGTCTCCTGCTTGAGGAGGGGGCTGGACTAGAAGCACCCCCCCCCAAGGCAGACCTGGCCTTCTCTGTAGGGGGAGAAGGCTGGGGGAAGGACTGGGAGGCTGGCTCCTTGGGGCTGTACATCTGAGGCGGTGCTGGCTGGTGCTGGTTCCATGGCTGCAGCAGGAGGGAAATGGTCCAGGGGGCAGTGCAGCCCCCTGCCCTTTCGTGCTCTGCCAACCCCCCCCCCCCTGCGCCTGCCAGCATCCTACCTGCCCGGAGTTCTTCCCCAAAACGCTGAGAGCCCTGGGGTGAGGGGGAACTGATGGAGTGGTGGGTTGCAGGTGAGATGCCCCGGTACGCGCACACCGGTGCCTGCCGGAAGCAGCAGGCACCGTACCAGAAGTGGGCTTTGGAGGGCCCCGCCCGCCCGCCCGCCCTCGCTCCTTACCGGTATTTGAAGGAAACGGGTGCATCTGCGCACGCAGCACCTTGCAACGGGAGCCAAAACCCACCACTGAACTGATGGGTCTCCTGCTCGCTCCTCTTTGTGATTGTCTCTTCTTCTTTCCTCCCCAGCCATGGCCCCCAAAAAGCCCCCCCCACCCCCGCCCCCCCCGCCACCCGGAGATGAAGTGATCCATGTGCCTAAATTTAAAGCCATCCCACCAGAGGTCAAATGGCGAGTGATCCGACTCTTTGGAATCTTCTGTGCGGGCGTCTTCATCGTATCAACAGTTTACTGTAAGTTCCTGTCTGGGAGTCCTCGACTTACAACCATTCGGTTAGTGACCGTTCCAACTTACATCACTGGGAAAAAAGAGAGCTTAGGAGGATTTTTCACACAACCATTGCCGCCTCCCCGCAGCCACCGGTTCAGAATGCAGGCTGTTGACTCGTGCTTATGACGGTGGCAGCGTCATCAACACCACCGACACCAGTCAGCGGTATTTGGGGTGCATTTTTAAATGTTCAATTGACTGCGTTTCATGTATTGTAATATAATATAATATAATAATATAATATAATATAATATAATATAATATAATATAATATAATATAATATAATATTAATATAATATAATATAATATAATATAATATAATATAATATAATATAATATAATATAATATAATATAATATTAATATAATATAATATAATATAATATAATATAATATAATATAATATAATATAATTTATGATATAATTTATAATATAAAATGATATAATTTATAATATAATATAATAAATATAATATAACAATATAATATAATAAATATAATATGATTTATAATATAATATAATATAATGTAATATAATATAATATAATTTATAATATGATATAATTTATAATATAATATAGTAAATATAATATAACATAATATAATATAATATAATAAATATAGAAGAGCCAAGGTGGCGCAGTGGTTAAATGCAGCACTGCAGGCTACTGCTAGATCAGCAGTTCAGCGGTTCAAATCTCACCGGCTCAAGGTTGACTCAGCCTTCCATCCTTCCGAGGTGGGTAAAATGAGGACCCGGATTGTGGGGGCAATATGCTGACTCTCTGTAAACCGCTTAGAGAGGCCTGAAAGCCCTATGAAGCGGTATATAAGTCCACTGCTATTGCTATTGCTATTGCTAAATATAATATGATTTATAATATAATATAGTATAATATGATAATTTGTAATATAATAATATAATTTATAATATAATATAATGTAATGTAGTGTAATATAATATAATTTATAATATAATAATACAATATAATGTAATATAATATAATATGATTTATAATATGATATAATTTATAATATAATATAATAAATATAATATAACATAATATAATATAATAAATATAATATAACATAATATAATATAATAAATATAGAAGAGCCAAGGTGGCACAGTGGTTAAATGCAGCACTGCAGGCTACTGCTAGATCAGCAGTTCAGCGGTTCAAATCTCACCGGCTCAAGGTTGACTCAGCCTTCCATCCTTCCGAGGTGGGTAAAATGAGGACCCGGATTGTGGGGGCAATATGCTGACTCTCTGTAAACCGCTTAGAGAGGCCTATGAAGCGGTATATAAGTCCACTGCTATTGCTATTGCTATTGCTAAATATAATATGATTTATAATATAATATAGTATAATATGATCATTTGTAATATAATAATATAATTTATAATATAATATAATGTAATGTAGTGTAATATAATATAATTTATAATATAATAATACAATATAATGTAATATAATATAATATGATTTATAATATGATATAATTTATAATATAATATAATAAATATAATATAACATAATATAATATAATAAATATAATATAACATAATATAATATAATAAATATAGAAGAGCCAAGGTGGCGCAGTGGTTAAATGCAGCACTGCAGGCTACTGCTAGATCAGCAGTTCAGCGGTTCAAATCTCACCGGCTCAAGGTTGACTCAGCCTTCCATCCTTCCGAGGTGGGTAAAATGAGGACCCGGATTGTGGGGGCAATATGCTGACTCTCTGTAAACCGCTTAGAGAGGCCTATGAAGCGGTATATAAGTCCACTGCTATTGCTATTGCTATTGCTAAATATAATATGATTTATAATATAATATAGTATAATATGATCATTTGTAATATAATAATATAATTTATAATATAATATAATGTAATGTAGTGTAATATAATATAATTTATAATATAATAATACAATATAATGTAATATAATATAATATGATTTATAATGTGATTTATATAATATAATATATAATATAAATAATATAATGTAATGTAATGTAATGTAATAATACCGCAATCTGGCCATCGAAACTACCGGCTATGGATGAAGCATGTAGCAGTGATTCCCATTGTCATCGGGGGCACTTGGCACCATGTCCAAGGATTTTACAAGACACATCCACCAATTGCAGCTTCCTCCAAGAACCCCAGCGGAACTGCCAAAGACTGCGCTACTCGGAACATCGTATATTTTAAGAAGGTCCTTGGTTGATCCCTAGGACGCTGGCAGCAACCCCTATCAACCCTTAGCACCAGTCACTGGTATTTGGGACGCGTTTTTTGAACGTTGGTCTGAGTTTCATGTCTAACGAATGAAAGTTAAAAATATACAGGCAGTCCTCAACTTAACAACAGTTCACTTAGCGACTGTCCCAGTGTGGCCGGCTCAGGAATTCTGGCCGTTGAAGTCCGCGGGTCACAATGTGGTGATGTATGCATCTCGCTCTTTTTCTGTCGATGTGCACATAACGCCTAGAACAGGGGGGGGTGGGGTGGGTCCAAACTTGGCAACTTTAAGACTTGGGGACTTCAACTCCCAGAATTCTCCAAACTTGGCAACTTTAAGACTTGGGGACTTCAACTCCCAGAATTCTCCAGCCAGCATAATTGACTCCATTCTACCTGATGTCCTATTCCTATTCCTATTTCTATCACAACCCATATCCTAGCCCAGTGGTTCCCAAACTTGACAACTTTAAGACTTGGGGACTCCAACTCCCAGAATTCTCCAGCCAGCAGAGCTGGCTGGAGAATTCTGGGAGTTGAAGTCCACAAGTCTTAAAGTTGCCAAGTTTGGGAACCACTGGCCTAGAGGGAAATCTTGGGGTTCCCTTCGTATTTTGTTCTTGAAGCCTTTTTGCTGTCTCCCTTTTAGACATTCAGCTGATCAATGCGCCCCCCAGTCCTTACATTCCACCCATGGAGTCCTTGAGGAGGACATTGGCCAATGCTTTGAGAAAGTCATCCATCAGTACTGCAAGTGGTAAGTTGAGGCGGGAGGATCGCCCCCCCCCCCCGGTGCTGAAATCTGAATTTTTCTGCTACTGGTTCTGTGGGCATGGCTTGGGGCGCGTGCGTCATGTGATTGGGTGGGTTCGCATTCGCTGGCTGGGGGAATTCTGGGAGTTGAAGTCCGGACATCTTCAAGTTGCCAAGGTTGAGAAACACTGCTTTAAACGGTCACTAAATGAACTGGCTACTTATAGTCCTCAAGTTACGACCACAATTTGGGATGCAAATTTCCACTGCTAAGGTATGTGGTTGTTAAGGGACCTGTGTCTGATTTTGGAACTGTTTTTTTCCCCCTTCCGTCACAGTTGTTAAGCAAATCACGGCCGTTGTTAAGTGAATCATGCAGTTGTTAAGCAAACCTAGTTTCTCCCGTTAATTTTAGGCTTGTTGGAAACCAGCTGTGAAAGCCACCAATGGCCGTCGCGTGGCCGTGGTCAGGACAAGTTCCCAGATTTTGATCTTGTGACCTCTGGGATGCTGCAATGGTCCTAACTGTGAGGACTGGTTCTAAGTCAGGCTTTTCAGAGCCGTTGAAACTTCAAATGGTCACTAAATGGACCACCTGTAATTCTGGCGCCCCTGTTTTTCATTTTGACTTTCTGAAGCTCCATCAATTTATCGGGGGAGGGGTGAGCAGGAGCTTTCCTTATGTTTTTGTATCTGTCTGTCTGTCTTTTTATCTATCTATCTATCTATCTATCTATCTATCTATCTATCTATCTATCTATCTCTATCTATCTATCTATCTATCTATCTATCTATCTATCTATCTATCTATCTATCTATCTATCTATCTATCTATCTATCTCTATCATCCATCCATCCATCCATCCATCCATCCATCCATCCATCCATCTATCTCTGTAACATCTATCTCTCTATCTATATCTATCTATCTATATATCATCTCTCTCTCTCTCTCTCTCTCTATCTCTATCTATCTATCTATCTATCTCTATCTATCATCCATCCATCCATCCATCCATCCATCCATCCATCCATCCATCCATCCATCCATCTATCTATCTATCTATCTATCTATCTATCTATCTATCTATCTATCTATCTATCTATCTCTGTATCATCTATCTCTCTCTCTCTCTCTCTATCTATCTATCTATCTATCTATCTATCTATCTATCTATCTATCATCTATCTCTATCTATCTATCTATCTATCTATCTATCTATCTATCTATCTATCTATCTATCTATCTATCTATCTATCTCTATCATCCATCCATCCATCCATCCATCCATCCATCCATCCATCCATCCATCCATCCATCCAACCAACCAACCATCCATCCATCCATCCATCCATCCATCCATCCATCCATCCATCCATCCATCCATCCATCCATCCATCCATCCCTATCTATCTATCTATCTATCTATCTATCTATCTATCTATCTATCTATCTATCTTATCTATCTATCTATCTATCTATCTCTATCATCCATCCATCCATCCATCCATCCATCCATCCATCCATCCATCCATCCATCCATCCACCCACCCACCCACCCACCCACCCACCCACCCACCCACCCACCCACCCACCCACCCACCCACCCACCCACCCACCCATCTATCTATCTATCTATCTATCTATCTATCTATCTATCTATCTATCTATCTATCTATCTATCTATCTATCTATCTCTGTATCATCTATCTCTCTATCTATATCTATCTATCTATCTATCTATCTATCTATCTATCTATCTATCTATCTATCTATCTATCTCTCTCTCTCTCTCTCTCTATCTATCTATCTATCTATCTATCTATCTATCTATCTATCATCCATCCATCCATCCATCCATCCATCCATCCATCCATCTATCTATCTTGTATCATCTATCTCTATCTCTGTCTGTCTGTCTATCTATCTATCTATCTATCTATCTATCTATCTATCTATCTATCTATCTATCTATCTATCTATCTATCTATCTATCTATCTATCTATCTATCTATCTGCCTATCTATCTATCTGCCTATCTATCTATCTATCTATCTATCTATCTATCTATCTATCTATCTATCTATCATCTATCTATCTATCTATCTATCTATCTATCTATCTATCTATCTATCTATCTCTATCTATCATCTATCTAATCTGTCTGTCTGTCTGTCTCACTCTCCTGTCTTACTGTTTGTCGGGAGATAGAGATGTCTGACTATTCACAAAGTCTGTGCCTCTTTCAGATCTGGCGACAGCCGAAGAGGTGATTCAGTTGCCAAACCGCCAGGAAGACTCGGAAAAGGCTTACCAAGATAAGAAAAACAAGTACCGTAAGTAGCCCCCTTCCTACCCGGAATGCCGTCCCCAGCTCCCCCCTCTTGAGTTTTGATGACTCCGGCTGCAAAGGTTTGTGCTCCAGCTCAGCGCCTGGAGTGAATGCAGCATTGGAAGAGAAAGCCTTGTGCCCCCCCCCCCCCGACTCCTCACCCCACTGCCCTTTCCGCTCCCCCAACCAATCTCCCCCAATGCCCCCCCTCCATCTTGTTCCCGCTTTGACTTCCACAGAAGGGATGACTTTTGCATGCCCAGGAGCTCATGTTGGAGCGCGTGCTCTCTCTCTCTCTCTGTGTGTATCTCTCTCTCTCTCTTTCTCTGTGCATCTCTCTCTTTCTCTCTCATCTATGGCCTCTCTCTCTTCTCTCTCTCTGTATCTCTCTCTCACTCAAGTAAGGTCACTCTCTCTCTCTCTCTCATCTATGGTCTCTCTCTCTCTCTGTCTCCCTGTCTCTCTCCCTCCCTCTCTCCCTCTTTCTCTCTCTGTCTCTCTCTTATCTATGGTCTCTTTTTCTCTCATCTATGGTCTCTCTGTATCTCTGTCTCTCTCCCTCATCTATGGTCTCTCTCTCTCTGCTTCCCTCCCTCTGAGTCTTCCGGGAATAGGGCGGCATACAAATTAAATAAAACCTAAAAACCTAAACCTCTCTCCTTCTCTCTCTCCACCTCTCTCTCTGTCTCTCTCTCATCTATGGTCTCTCTATGGTCTCTCTCTCTCTTTCTTTCTCTCTCTTGATCTACTGTATATAATCTGTCCATCTATTTCTGTGTCTATTTATCTATCTACTGTATATCATGTCTACCTATCATTTATCTCTATGTCTGTCTGTCTGTCTGTCTGTCTGTCTGTCTATCTATCTATCTATCTATCTATCTATCTATCTATCTATCTATCTATCTATCTATCTATCTATCTATCACATCTTATCTATCTGTCTCTAACTTATCTATCTTATCTATCTATCTATCTATCTATCTATCTATCTATCTATCTATCTATCTATCTATCTATCTATTGATCTATCTTATCTATCTATCTATCTATCTATCTATCTATCTATCTATCTATCTATCTATCTATATCTATCTATCTGCCTATCTATCTATCTATCTATCTATCTATCTATCTATCTATCTATCTATCTATCTATCTCTGTCTGTCTATATCTATCTATCTATCTATCTATCTATCTATCTATCTATCTATCTATCTATCTATCTATCTATCTATCTATCTATCTATCTATCTATCTATCTATCTATCTATCTATCTATCTATCTATCTATCTATCTAATCTATCTATCTAATCTATCTAATCTATTTCTCTCCAGCTACCTGTTTCCTATTTCTATTATTTCTAATATATATCTAATTTATATAGCCCAGCTACCTCACCAAAATTGACTCTGGGTGGCCTGCATCGTCAATGAGATGAAACGAGAACAAGGGACACAGTCAGATAGACAGAGGTCCCCCTCCCCTCCCCTCCCCCCTTGTCTGCTTCTCCTTAGAATCCATCTTCAAGAAAGGCTCGGTGAAGTCCACCACTCACTGGATAATTTTCAGGAAGAGCCTCTACTACATCTCGGTCGGTAGAAAGACCTGGTACGACGCTCAGAACTTCTGCCTCTCCAGAGATTCCCACTTGGTCTCCATCTTAAATGACGAAGAGCAGGTTTCACTCGTTTTTTTTCCTCCTTTTCTGACCGACCTCTAGAGTCTCTTCCTCGGCTGCTTCCTCTGCACTCAATCCTTGGGGTTTTTTTTTGCATTCATGTCTGCTCATCTATGGCTCCGGGCTCTGGGGAAGTACGGTCAGGCTCAAGGCCAGGAGAAACATGTTAGTCCAGTGTTTCTCAACCTTCTCAACTTGAAGATGTCTGGACTTCAACTCCCAGAATTCGCTGGCTGGGGAGATACCATTTCAAAAGTTGCCGCTTGCTCCTTCTGAGTATACGAGAATAGATTCCACCTCATTAATATTCAGGGGGCACCAATGCCACCCAGAAAGGACTGTGAGAATGTCCAGCCACAAAACTTCTCCATTGTTGAATGCTTCGTGCCCTTTTATAAGGCAAGGAGTTGATTAAATACAACTTTTCTGTCCCAAGTTATCCCCAAGCAACTGCTCCCTTGGGTGGAGAAATAGTGGGGGCTATAAAGTCCTTACCTTCCAACATTTTAATGGAAAGTGTGTCTTTCCATTAAACCCTGCCTGCCATAAAGAGTCGATTTTTTTCTTAGCCACGTAACTGGTTTTCTTTGGCAAAGGAATATGAGCAGTTTACGGTATTTTTCGGAGTATAAGATGCACCTTCCCCACCCCCCAAAGTGGATCAAAATTTGGGTGTGCCTTATAAACCAAATACGGGCATTTTTGGCCTCCTGAACCCTCCCCACATCGTGTTTTCACCCTCCCAAGCCCCCAGAAACACTCTGCAGGTCGAAAACGGGCGCGTTTTTGGCGAAAGCGGGTGTGTTTTTCGCAAAAATGGGCCCATTCTTGGTGAAAACAGGCTGTGCGGAGCACTTGGGAGTGCCTCTGGGGGGCCTGGGAGGGTGAAAACGCAACGTGCGGAGGCCGAAAACTTTTTTTTTCTTGTTTTCCTCCTGTAAATTTAGGTATGTCTTATAGTCCGAAAAATACGGCAGTTGGAGGGGTTTTGTCAAACGCAGCATCCCCGCCCTGTGACATGGCTCCTTCTCCCTTTTTTTGGCAGGAGTTCATCTCTTCGCAGTTCAACGACTCTGTCTGGATTGGTCTGAGCAATGAAAACGACAAAGGCATCTGGCAATGGTCGGATGGATCCAGATTAAAAGCACAGTGAGTCTGTGACCCACGGACTCCCCCACTCCCCCCCCCCCAGCTGAAGATCCTGCAGCTGATCACTGAATCTGTGTCAGGCGTGAACAAGCAGACCCCACGCGAAGAGTTCAAACGACCGTATTTTTCGGAGTTTAAGATGCACCTTTTCCCCCCCCAGAAAAGAGGGTGAAAATCTGGGTGCGTCTTATACACTGAATACAGCATTTTTGGCCTCCTGAAACCCCGCCCCATTTGCAAAAACGGACGTGCAAAGGGTTTGGGAGGCCTGCAAAGTGCTGCTGGGGGCTGGGGAGGGCAAAAATGAGCCCCCCAGCCCCCAGGAGCACTCTACAGGCCTCCCAAAGCCTATGCATGCCCTGTTGTTTTGCAAAAAAAAAGCGGGCCCGTTTTTTTGCTTGTTTTTGCCCCCCCCAACCCCTCCCCAGTCCCCAGGAGAACTTTGCAGGCCTCTCAAATTCTGCATACCCTGTTTTTCACAAAGGGTTTGGGAGGCCTGCCGAGTGCAAAAACATCTTTTTTTAAAATTTACCTCTTCAAAATCTTGGTGCCTCTTATAGTCCGAAAAATACGGTAGCTACTTTATTGTTTGTGTTGGAGGAGCGCGGTGGCTCACGGGGTTAGGACGCTGGGCTGCCAAGTGGCAGGCCCGTATTTGAGACCCAGTTGCTACTGTGGTACAGGGTGAGCTCCTGTCACATACTCCAGCTCCTGCCAACCCAGCAGTTCAGAAGCGGCTGACTGTGAGTAGATAGATGGGTACCATTTCAGTGGGTAGCTGAATAGGGGCCTGAAAAAAGCTCCCAGCTTAATGTCCCTTGGGCAACAGTGATGTCAACCCAGAAGTGCTTTGGTGCGGTTGACACAACTGTAGTAGTAGTAGTAGTAGTAGTAGTAGTAGTAGTAGTAGTAGTAGTAGTAGTAGTAATTGTTAATTGCCTATTTCTCAGGCATCTTCTCAGACTGCTGACGCTAGATAAGACTCAACGGCATTCTAGGAGGGTTGGGCCTTGCTCTTTGTGTCTATGTAGTGATTCCAGACTGATTCCTCACTTGACTCCCCCTCCCGACTGGCATCGTCTCTGTCCAACAATTGGAGGCAGACTAGATGAGGGGGGGGAAACAGTTTTGTGGGCTCTTGTGGTGGCCCTGTTCGTTAAGGCTTCTTGCCAGTGTGGTAAGGAATGCCCCGCCCCTCTTCACCTGGGGACTAAGATTTAAGGAGACGCTGTCGGGAGGGGCATTTGTTGGGAACAAATGCTGAATGGGTAGAGTTTGCAGGTCTGTTTGTTCCTTCTTTTGTGGCCTCATTTCCTAGTCCCTTGCTTTACTGGACTGGGCGCAGCCAGAGGCTGCCGTGTGTGTGTGTGTGTGTGTGTGTGTGTGTGTGTGTGTGTGTGTGTACTTTGCTCTGGGACTTGCCAAGAAAGTGGGGGAAAATTTGGAGCATTAAAGGGGAGTTTGAATTCTCTGCTGGCCACGTGAAGGGGTGGGTTCCTGCCGCCATTACTAACGGGTCGGCACCTAAACAAATTTCCGGGCGCATTTGCACTTAAAATGGTCTGCGCACGCGCACAACCTTTAACAAAGGGGAAAATACATTTTTTTTCCCAGTGAAGATTGTTCTGCGCACGTGCAGAATAGAAAAATCAAGAGCCGAGGTGGCGCAGTGGTTAAATGCAGCACTGCAGGCTACTTCAGCTGACTGTTATCTGCAGTTCAGCGGTTCTAATCTCACCGGCTCAGGGTTGACTCAGCCTTCCATCCTTCCGAGGTGGGTGAAATGAGGACCCGGATTGTTGTTGGGGGCGATATGCTGACTCTGTAAACCGCTTAGAGAGGGCTGAGAGCCCTATGAAGCGGTATATAAGTCTAACTGCTATTGCTATAAGATGGCATTGCTGAGGATAGAACCGGTACGGTCACGGAATTATTACCTATTCGGCTGAACCGTACCGTACCGGTAGAAACCCACCGTTGGTGCCTTGTCCCGCGTCATCACACTACCTATGCATTAGGTGTTGACTTAATGGGTGAGGCTAGGTCTGGCAGTAACCTTTCCTTCTCCTGCACCCCCCAGGTTCTGGGATGTTGGCAGTCCTACCACCCCGAAGAAGAATGGAGAAGCGGAGCGCAATTGTGCTTTCCTAAACCCTTTTGCTGGTGCATTTAGCTGGAAGAATGACAATTGCCACGCACTTAAACAGTGGGCTTGTAAGGAAGTCATAGTGATGGAAGATATAGAATATTTAAGCCAATTCTAATACTTGAAGCCACACTAGATGTGAACAGTTTTGTTTTTCTCCATCTGAAACAGTAAAATAATGAAAACATTATTCTTGTCCTCGTGTCCTGGGAGAAATTCAAATTTAATGAATTTATAGGCTGCCCCAATCCCGAAGGACTCCGGGCGGCTTACAGAAATACAACTCTAAAAAAGATAAAAATTAAAAATAGAGAATAAAAAGCAGATTAAAAAAAAACACATCATGCACTCAATCTAGTGAATGAGGTCAACAGCCCCAGGCCTGCCGGATTAGCCAGGTTTTAGTGGCCTTTCGGAAGGCCGAGAAAGTGGGAAGGGTCCGGATCTCTGGCGGTAGATGGTTCCATAGGGTCGAAGCAGCTACAGAGAAGGCCCTCCCCCGAGGAGTCGCCAGACGGCATTGGCTGGTCGACGGCACCCGGAGAAGGCCCATCCTGTGTGAGATCTTATTGGCCTTTGGGAGGTATGTGGCAGAAGAAGAAAAGAAAAGCCATGCGGTTGATGTCCTACAGAAGCTCAAGGCCAGGCCTTGTCCAACCATCTCCTGAACACTGCTCGCTGTTTTCAAGACACCCCGTCCAAAGTGACCCGAACTGGTCCCAATTCATAGCACATACTGGCTGTGTCCCGGGTTCCTCCTCCTTCGTTTCATGCGGAGCATCATCTTTTTTTGCCCGTTAGATAAAAGGAGGCAGATGTACCTTATGCACATTGTACATTGTTGTAGGCACCTCAGAAGCTTCTAGGCATCTGTGTGCCTTGTTCTAGGCATCACGGGGACCTTCTCATTGCCAGTCATCTGCAGAAGGAAGGTCTTCTCTTTCAAGAGACCATGTTTCTGACATCCCAGTACATAGTGGATCAATTTCCATTCTGCGAAGCATGACAGTGTCTACACCAGTGGTAGTCAACCTGGTCCCTACCGCCCACTAGTGGGCGTTCCAGCTTTCATGGCGGGCGGGCGGTGGGGGGTTTGCTGTAACTCTGCTTTATAAATTTTATAAAGTAAAGTTACTTCCCTACTTTATAAATCACCATTACTGTGGAACTGGTGGGCGGTAGGTATAAAAAGGTTGACTAGCCCTGGTCTACACAATCCTTTGATCTGGTGTTTTCAGCTAAAAAAAAGGAAAGGGACCCAAACCTCCATGATTTTATATATATATATACTTTTTTATTTTCCATTTTCATAACATATAAAATCACATGTATACTATTACATAGCCAATATCCTATTGTATTAAGTAGTAATTACATCAGTTCCTCTTGTCATCAACGCCCAGAAAGATAAAAACCCATTATTAGCTCTTCTGCTCTCCATAGACCTCTTTCTTCTGCCTCTCTCCTACCTCCTTTCTTCCCTCCATCCTCTTTTCCTACTCTACTTCCCCTTCCTTTCTCCTTCTCCTCTCTCTGCATTCCACTCCTCCTTATCCTCCTTATCCTCCTCATCTTCCCCCCTTACCCTCTCTCCTATCCCTCTCTTCCCATCTTTCTTCTCTCTTCTGTTTCCCACTCTTCCTCTCATTGGTGTATTTCCGCTTCCATATCAATATACTTAACATATCCTAGTTTTAAAGAAAAATAATCCAAAAAGATAAAAACCCATTATTAGCTCTTCTGCTTTCCTTCACCTCTTTCTTCTGCCTCTCTCCTACCTCCTTTCTTCCCTCCATCATCCTTTCCTACTCTACTTCCCCTTCCTTTCTCCTTCTCCTCTCTCTGCATTCCACTCCTCCTTATCCTCCTCATCTTCCCCCCTTCCCCTCTCTCCTATCCCTCTCTTCCCATCTTTCTTCTCTCCTCTGTTTCCCACTTTTCCTCTCATTGGTGTATTTCAGCTTCTGAGCAAACTCCATTCTATGTTGATGGTATTTATGCTTCCATATCAATATATTTAACATATCTTAGTTTTAAAGAAAAAAATAAGAGAAGACAGTATTACATGTGCAATCATATTACTTTAAAATCTAACACCCCATGATTTTTCTCAGTACTCTGAAAACAATGGACCTTAGAAGAGGAAAGAAATATATTTTCTGGCATATAAGACAGAGACTTTGTAAGGGAATGCTGAGCACACATTTCAAGTTTACCAGCAAGGTTACATGGCACAATCCACTTTTTTACTTTTCACAAGAAGTTACTTTACTAGGCTAAGCTTGGCAACTGGCCTAGAAGTTTTATCTATGAAGTTGGCACGTTACGTTAACAATGGAGCTTCTCTCAACCGCAATTTCACAAAAGCTGGATTAGGTTACGCCCTGGGAATGCGCTAATCCTTCAGGGATCCTTTCACATCCATTATAAACACCCAGCAAATAAAACCAAAATCAAGGAGACAAAATGGGGAAGAAAGGAGCCGGACACAACAGGGGGGGAGGAGGGAAGGGGGGGGCGTTGAATTTTAATTAACTACCTCCAGAAGGGAAGTCCCCCCCCCCCCAATTGGGTCCAACTTCTTCAGAGCCTCAGCAGTATCTGGGTTTGTATAAACCACTCGTGCCAACTGTTCAATGCAAATGGTTTATTTGGTGAATCTGATAAGGCAAAAACATCCTTTGTGTGTTAGGCGCTGTGGGTTGATTTCTGGACGTTTTGCTACCATGCTAGGTAACATCTTCAGTGGAGTGTTGGTGTTTTTCTGCTCTTAAGGGCTACATGTGGTCAGTAGGACTTCATGCAGCCGAGGGGCGCAGTGGTTAAATGCAGCACTGCAGGCTACTTCAGCTGACTGCAGTTTAGTGGTTCAAATCTCACCGGCTCAGGGTTGACTCAGCCTTCCATCCTTCCAAGGTGGGTAAAATGAGGACCCGGATTGTTGGGGGCAATATGCTGACTCTGTAAACCGCTTAGAGAGGGCTGGAAGCCCTATGAAGCGGTAGATAAGTCTAACTGCTATTGCTATGTAATGGGGAGGTCACGTCAGGTGAGAGTCTCTTTTAAAAGTTTTTTTTATTAGATAAACATTAAAACCATTAGACATAGTGCGACATTTCTGGCATAAACATTTCCATAGAGTGTTTGGATCTTACAACAATTACATTTTATATCCATTACATAGGTGTGTGTTGCTGGTCAGATTACCTATCCGTTGATCCCTTCTTTTATATAATTACTAACCGTACAAATAATATCCAATTCCTACCTCTCACACAATCTTAACAGCATATTTTTCAATTCTTGCCTGTGTTTTTCTGTCCCAGCCTTTTCCCCTCATTTCTAACCATCGGAATATCACGAAAACCCAGATTTTGTGATATTCCATCTCACCCTTGTCTTTGAGCTCCAGAGTTTGTATGTCCGCTTCTGCGCATGTCAGTGTCTTATTTATTGTTTCTTGTTCTTTTGTTTTTCCATTTTTGTGCGAAAAACAGTCTTGCCGCTGTTAATATATGCAGCATTAAATATAGTCCACCTTTGCCATATTTTCCTTTTGTGATCCCTTAATAAAAATAGTTCTGGCCTCAACTCTATCCTTTGATTTAACGTCTCTTCCAAATTCTTTCTTATCTGCTGCCAAAAAGCCCTAGCTTTCGGGCACTCCCACCACATATGGTAGAAGGTTCCTTGTGCAACATTAAATTTCCAACATCGTAGTGATGTTATTATTATTAATTTTAGCTAATCTTGTGGGTTGGGTATGCCAGTCAGGAGAGAGTCTTGTGGCGGGTCAGGTGTGGGTCATGCCAGGTGAGAGTCTTCGAATGGGTCTTGTGATGGAGAGGTCATGCCACGTGGGGTCATTGGAAGGGGAAGTGATGGTTGGGGAGTGGGGAGATGGTGTGTATTGGTTAAGGTCGGTGCCAGGGGTGGGTTCCTACCAGTTCGCACCTATTCTGTAGAACCAGTTCGTCAAATCTACCGAACTGGTTAGAAGAGGTTCCACCAGTGGACCTGGAAAACAGGCCACACCTACAGAAGAGGTTCCAAACTTTTTTGAAACCCACCATTGGTCCTTGGATATGATTATTTTACACTATCATGCTCATATTTATAAAACCCAGTGCCTCTGTGAAAGGTAAGGATGACTACTGCGTTTGTGGTGCAGTCAGAACATTGCGTGTGTTGAAGTTGTTTTAACGCAAACCAAAGATGCCTTTTAAAAAACAAGCTTACATCCTATTCTTATGCATGCCAGTGCTGTGTGTGAAGTAATTTAAGGTGGTTCTGACAAGTGTCGTCGGCATCTTCATATCCGGTCACATGGGCGGCAAGCCACTCCCATCTGGTCACATGGGTGACAAGCCACTCCCACAAAGGAGGCCACACCCACAGAGTAGGTTCGAACAATTTTTGAAACCCACCACTGGTCGGTGCCGTCACTGGTTGGCTATGTGGTTGATTTGAATTCTGAGG
Source organism: Thamnophis sirtalis (assembly GCF_051295495.1). Taxonomy (NCBI): domain Eukaryota; kingdom Metazoa; phylum Chordata; class Lepidosauria; order Squamata; family Natricidae; genus Thamnophis; species Thamnophis sirtalis. The sequence continues at coordinate 1,438,888 of NW_028261390.1, forward strand.
GGATCGTAGGCTGATTGTAGGTCGGTGTGTTTATTGATGGACTCTGTCCCTATTTTGCACAGACGCCTCATGGGAAGGGGGCTCAGCCCACCTCCCCCAACCTGCATGTTATAGAATGCTGTACAGTGCACATATCCACACAGCCACCAGATGTGGGGAAGTTACCCTGGCTTTCGGTTGAAAAAAAGGCACCCCTGCCTGCCAGATTTGGATGCCCATCAGCTCTGTCTGCTTCTCGGGGCAATGGAGACCACACAAAAGAGGGACTCTGTTGTCCTGTTGGGAAAGGCCCAGCCAGTCAAGGAGGGAGGGATCAAGTGAGGAGCTAGCTTAGAGTCCTGGCGCAGTCACAAGAGACTTCAGCCTGATCATCCCGAGGTTCCATGGAAACTAGTCTTGTTTGTTCTCAACGGAAGGCCGATTCTCTGGGCGACTCCTGTACTATAGGTGGGACACAACAAAGCAGTAAACTGGATCCTGTCACGTGTGGATCGGGTTACTTGCGCCTGACAAGGGACGCCAGAAGAGCCGCGAGCAAAGCGCTGGTTTCCATTTCCCAGAGCACAGCCCCCGTGATGTCACAATGCCGCTCTCCCTTCCATCTGCAGGTCTGCTGGCGGCTGTGAATCTGGCGAAGGGCCCCAACAGCTGACTGGCAGGCGGTTTGAGCCCTGGACCATGAGGAAAAGGGAGAGAGGCACTTAAAGTGGCATCGGAAAGCAAGGAGGGAACCGAGGAGGAATTTTGGAGGGGTTGAAAACGGTCTCGAAGGATGAGCAAGGGAGCCCCTTGAGTGGGATCCAGAGTCTCCTAAAGAGAGTCCCAAACAGAAGGTACGTTGTGGAGAGCCATCTGTTAGGGAAGCGGAGGAGTGGGCTCCTGGACTGGGCAGAGGGTTGGACTAGATGGCCTCCGCCTTGCCATTCAACCCAGACTCATCTGTGATGCTAATCCCTGGGCGTTGAGGGAATCTCTCTTTTCAGAAGTTAACAGTCTGGAGTAGAGGTGGGTTGCTGCCAGTTCGGCCCAGTTCGGCCAAACCGGTAGTGGAATTCACAGCTGGGTCGCACAAGCTGGCAGTGACCCATGCCACGTCCCCGAACCAGTTCCCTTGCTGCAGCTTGGGCACTGCCATTTTGGATTTTAGTCACTGCACGTGCGCAGTTCACTGTAAATTGTTCTGCGCATGGATTGCGAACCGGCAGTAACGCCGGCAGCAGCCCACCCCTGGCCCGGAGGCGTTTCTTAAACGATCCAAACCCCAGAACATCTGCTGGCAAAGGGTTTTGTTTGTGTTGTTTTGGAAGTGTTGCTGCACCAACATCTTCTCCTACCCGACCCTCCCGAGTCCTACAGAGGACCAAATAACTTGGTCCTTAACACCAAGAAGACCAAGGAGCTTCCAGTGGACTATAGAAGGAACAGATCAGACACCCAGCCCTTGCTTATCCATGGAGAGCGAGTGGAGCAAGTGGCCAGTTTTAACTTTCTGGGTGTTGTCTTAAAAGAGGACCTGTCCTGGGGCAACTCACATTGCCGCCCTGGTCAAAAGGGCCCAGCAGAGAAGGTACGACCTGAGACTTCTCAGGAAACAGCAACTGAATGGAAAACTGCTGGTGACCTTCTACCGCTGCACCATAGAGAGTATTTTCACTTACTGCGCCTGTGTCTGGTTTGCCAGTTGCACAGCAGGAGATAGGGCAGCACTCCAGAGGGTCAACGTCATTGCCTAGAGCAGTGTTTCTCAACCTTGTCAACTTGAAGATGTCTGGACTTCAACTCCCAGAATTCCCCAGCCAGCGAATGCTGGCTGGGGAATTCTGGGAGTTGAAGTCCAGACATCTTCAAGTTGCCAAGGTTGGGAAACACTGGCCTAGAGGATCCTGGGTTGCCCCTTCCCCTCTTTTGAAGAGCTGTAGAGCTCCTGCTGCCTTAAGAAAGTTCAAAGCCTTCTTAAAGATCCATCTCATCCTGAACACCCCTTTTTTTTGGAACTATTACCACTTGGCAGACGGTACAGGATAATAAAAACAAGGACAAACAGGCTGAAAATCAGCTTCTATCCCAGGGCAGTAGCCATATTGAACTCTACGGTATAGTGCAATATCGGGTTTTCAGTTTCAATTATATAGAAAGGGAAGGGTGTATTTTTGTACATTTATTTTTATAGTTATAATGTACACTGAAGATGGCATTTAATTTCATTGGACCATATGCAATGACAATAAAGTAAAGTAAAAGTAAGGTAAAATACGGAAAGTAGAAGTAGAAGTAAAAGTAAAAGAAGTAAAAGTAGAAGTAGAAGTAAAAGTAGAAGTAAAAGTAGAAGTAAAAGCAAAAGCAAAAGCAAAAGCAAAAGCGAAAGTAAAAGAAGTAAGAGTAAGAGTAAAAGTAAGAATAAGAGTAAGAGTAAAAGTAAAAGAAGTAAGAGTAAGAGTAAGAGTAAGAGTAAGAGTAAGAGTAAGAGTAAGAGTAAGAGTAAGAGTAAGAGTAAGAGAAGTAAGAGTAAGAGTAAGAGTAAGAGTAAGAGTAAGAGTAAGAGTAAGAGTAAGAGTAAGAGTAAGAGTAAGAGTAAGAGTAAGAGTAAGAGTAAGAGTAAAAGAAGTAAGAGTAAGAGTAAAAGAAGTAAGAGTAAGAGTAAGAGTAAGAGTAAAAGACGTGAGAGTGAGAGTAAAAGTAAAAGTAGAAGTAGAAGTAGAAGTAGAAGTAGAAGTAGAAGTAGTAAAAAGTAAAAGTAAAAAAGTAAAAGTAAAAAAATAAAAGTAAAAAAGGAAAAGGAAAAAAATAAAAGGAGAAAAAAATAAAAGGAAAAAAATAAAAGTAACCGAAACCAAAACTGAAACCGAAACCAAAACTTAAACCGAAACCAAAACTGAAACCGAAACCAAAACTGAAACCGAAACCAAAACCCAACACAGGAGGAGCCTGATTCCTCCACTGTTTTAAAAAAAATAAACAAATGTAGATGGCCGTCCAGCTGACACCTGTGTGAAATATTCCTCGGACTGGCTGCAGCTTTAGTTCTAGGCGATGATGGCAGGTGGGTCTCCTCACAACCTTCCCCTCCTCTCTGCTTCCTGCCCTGAAGCCATGGGACCCCGGCCGGCCAAAAGCCAAGCTTCCATGTCATCCGGAGGCCAGAGGAACCCCTTCAACAATGTTTCCCCCACCGTCCTGTGGATTCTTCTCGGCGCCACGGCCGTCATCTGCCTTGTGGTCCTGATGACGGTGAGCTACCTGTGTAAGTCCTGCTTGACCCACTGATGTGTCCTTCCGCCTTTCGTTGGCCACAGGCTGGTGGAAGCGGGAGGGGCTCTACCCACACCTGCCTCGTGCACGGTTCCTGGGATGCGGGGCCAGAAAATGGGGTGGTGGTGGGGGGGCTGCCCCCTCCCTTTGTTCAACAGGGGTGGTTACTCTCAGCCTCACATGACCCAGGGATATGGAAGATGAGCATTGACCTGTCCTTCTGTGTTCGGCTACTGGACAAGACCCATCTTTGCCAGGGGTGAAATCCAACAGGTTCTGGAGAACCGGTAGCAGAAATTTTGAGTAGTTCGGGGAACGGGCAAATACCACCTCTGACTGGCCCCAGAGTGGTGTGGGAATGGATTTTGCAGATTTCCCAGAGCCTAGCGTAAGGCAAGTTTTGGAAGTTCATGGACTGCCCCCGTCTTCCTCTTCGTTTTTCTCATCTCGCCGAAATCCAGGACTTGGCTCTCGGCACAACTTTCCCTCTAAAACTCCCCCAGCTGTTCCCGGGGGGGTGGGGGCAGTGGCGGTGGGTGTTTCAGGCGTCCCCTGGGTGGGGCTGTCCCGTCAAACATTTATTTAGGGTTACTAGCTGAGAGGTTTTGAATGGGGGTAGCTGCAAACCCCACCACCTCTGCTTTTCCAACCCCCTCAGATGCGGCCTTGAAGAAGAAACCCCCCCACCCGCTGGAGGAGTCGATGAAGAGACTGGGGGTCACCATGGCGATTGGACTGAGGAGTCCGGTGCTCAGACACGATAACCGTAAGTGGCTTATTTCAGATTGGTGAGGATCAGCTCCCTCCCCCCTGAGGACACTGTAGCAGACTTTCCATCTCTCTCTCTCTCTCTCATCTATGATTTATATCTATCTTTCAATCTATCTTTCTAGCTCTTGCTCATTCTATCTATCATCCTATCTCTCATCTCTCTCTCTCTCTCTCTCTCTCTCTCTCTCTCTCTCTCTCTCTCTCTCTCTCTCATCTATGATTTATATCTATCTCTCAATCTATCTTTCTAACTCTTGCTCATTCTATCTCTCATCCTATCTTTCTCTCATCTCTCTCTCTCATCTATGATTTATATCTATCTCTCAATCTATCTTTCTAGCCCTTGCTCATTCTATCTATCATCCTATCTCTCATCTCTCTCTCTCTCTCTCTCTCTCTCTCATCTATGATTTATATCTATCTCTCAATCTATCTTTCTAACTCTTGCTCATTCTATCTCTCATTCTATCTATCTCTCATCTCTCTCTCTCTCATCTATGATTTATATCTATCTCTCAATCTATCTTTCTAACTCTTGCTCATTCTATCTATCATCCTATCTCTCTCATCTCTCTCTAATCTATGATTTATATCTGTCTCTCAATCTATCTTTCTAACTCTTGCTCATTCTATCTATCATCCTATCTCTCTCATCTCTCTCTAATCTATGATTTATATCTGTCTCTCAATCTATCTTTCTAGCTCTTGCTCATTCTATCTATCATCCTATCTCTCTCTCTCATCTCTCTCTCTCTAATCTATGATTTATATCTGTCTCTCAATCTATCTTTCTAGCTCTTGCTCATTCTATCTATCATCCTATCTCTCATGTCTCCCTCTCTCTCTCTCTCATCTATGATTTATATCTATCTCTCAATCTATCTTTCTAGCTCTTGCTCATTCTATCTATCATCCTATCTCTCTCTCATCTCTCTCTCTCTCATCTATGATTTATATCTATCTCTCAATCTATCTTTCTAACTCTTGCTCATTCTATCTATCATCCTATCTCTCTCTCATCTCTCTCTCTCTCTCATCTGTGATTTATATCTATCTCTCAATTTATCTTTCTAGCTCTTGCTCATTCTATCTATCATCCTATCTCTCATCTCTCTCTCTCTCTCATCTATGATTTATATCTATCTCAATCTATCTTTCTAACTCTTGCTCATTCTATCTATCATCCTATCTCTCTCTCATCTCTCTCTCTCTCATCTGTGATTTATATCTATCTCTCAATCTATCTTTCTAGCTCTTGCTCATTCTATCTATCATCCTATCTCTCTCTCATCTCTCTCTCTCTCTCATCTATGATTTATATCTATCTCAATCTATCTTTCTAACTCTTGCTCATTCTATCTATCATCCTATCTCTCTCTCATCTCTCTCTCTCTCATCTACGATTTATATCTATCTCTCAATCTATCTTTCTAGCTCTTGCTCATTCTATCTATCATCCTATCTCTCTCTCATCTCTCTCTCTCTCATCTATGATTTATATCTATCTCAATCTATCTTTCTAACTCTTGCTCATTCTATCTATCATCCTATCTCTCTCTCATATATCTCTCTCTCATCTATGATTTATATCTATCTCTCAATCTATCTTTCTAACTCTTGCTCATTCTATCTATCATCCTATCTCTCTCTCATCTCTCTCTCTCATCTGTGATTTATATCTATCTCTCAATCTATCTTTCTAGCTCTTGCTCATTCTATCTATCATCCTATCTCTCTCTCATCTCTCTCTCTCTCTCTTTAAAAGACTTTTAGCTTTATAGGGGTGGTGTGTGACAATTGGACAGGATGTTCTCAATATTATTGACATAAAAAGTATTCACTGCTTTGGAAGTGGTCCTTTGGGGGGTGGGGCAGAAAGATGGGATAGAAACCCCCCCCCACCCCAGGGAAGGAAGTGTGGACAATGAAATGAACTTCTCTAACGCCGTTTAGCCCGGAAGGTTGCAGAGGAAGCGGTGAAGCTCCCAGACCACATCAAAGACTCCGGAAGGAATTTCCAGGACCAGAAAAAAAAGTACTGTAAGTTGCAATATTTCCAAAGTTGGAGGGTCAGCAAGGACTAACTGGATTTACGAGGGGGTTGAATTTGAGGAATAGACTTAAGCATGGTGTATGGCTGGTGGCTCAGTGGCTCAGGCGCTTGTCTATCAGAAAGGTCGGCAGTTTGGCGGTTCGAATCCCTAGCGCCGCGTGACGGAGGGCGCTCCCATGACTTGTCCCAGCTTCTGCCAACCGAGCAGTGAGAAAGCACGTAAAGAATGCAAGTAGAAAAATAGGAACCACTTTTGGTGGGAAGGGAACAGCGTTCCGTGCGCCTTCGGGCATTGAGACATGCCAGCCACATGACCACGGAGACGTCTTCGGACAGCGCTGGCCCTTCGGCTTTGAAACGGGGATGAACACCGCCCCCTAGAGTTGGGAATGACTGGCACAGATGTGCGAGGGGAACCTTTACCTTAAGCCTGGGATTAAGGCAGGGAACACCTGGGCCAAAAAGCTCTCCGTTTTTATACCCATTTTAATTGCAGGGAAAAAAATACATTTTCCTGGAGGGAGCTAACTTCTCCCTAGAATGGTTTCTGTGACAGCCTCACGCGACGGTCCATCTTTTCTTCCTTTCCCTGGGATGAGTACAGGCAGTCCTCGACTTATGGCAGTTTGTTTAGCGACCGTTTGAAGCTACAACAGCGCTGAAAAACATGCCTTATGACTCTTTTCACAATCATTGCAGTGTCCCCCTGGCCCGGTGATCAAAGTTGGGAGGCTTGGCAACCCGACCCGTGTTTATGACCGTTGGTGTCCTGGGGTCACATGATCGCTTTTGGCAATCTCCTGGCCAGCAATGTCAATGGGGAAGCCTGGATTCACTTAACAACCGTGTCACTAACTGAACCACTGCAGTGATTCACTTAACCACTGTAGCAAGAAAGATCTAAAAAAAAAAAATTAACTGACTTAGCAACTGTCTCACAGAGTGACAGAAAAGTTAGGCTCAATTGAGGTCATAAGTCGAGGGCTGCCTGTGACTCCGGTCAATTTCTGTTGATCTGTAAGCTGCTTTCTCACAAGAATCCCAAAGCGGAAGGCATAGATAGCAATAGCCCTTAGACTTACCGTATTTTTTGGAGTATAAGACGCACCGTTTTCCCTCAAGAAAGTGGGTGAAAATCTGGGTGCGTCTTATACACTGAATACAGCATTTTTTGCCTCCCGAAGCCCCACCCCCTTCATCAAAATGGCCATGCATAGCCTTTAGGGGGCTTCCAGAGTGCTCCTGGGGGCTGGGGAGAGCAGAAATGAACAAAAAATGGGCAGTTTTTTAGCCCTCCCCAGCCTACAGGAGCATTCTATAAGCCTCCTAAAGGCTATGCATGCCCTTTTTTTTTGACAAAAAACGGACCCGTTTTCGTGAAAAACGGGCTGTTTTTAGGTGGTCTGCAGAGTCCAAAAACTTTTTTTTTCTAATTTGCCTCTTCAAAATCTTATACTTATCTGGTGCGTCTTATACTCCAGAAAATACGGCACATCCCGCTTCACAGTGCTTTCCAGCCCCTCTCTAAGCGGCTTACAGAGTCAGTGTCTTGTCCCCTCCCCCCCCCAAATCTGGGTCCTCATTTGACCGACTTGGGAAGTATGAAAGGAGAGAATCGAACTGCTGGCAGTGGAATGCGGAGTGAGCCTGCAATGTTGCATTTTCACCACTGCGCCACCATGGCGCTAGATCCTGAGTGGCCCCCTGTGGCACATCCTGCCCAGAGAAGTGGTCCTCAGCCAGGCAGCCGGTGCAACTCCTAAACTGAAACTCTACATAGGTGACAGTTTGCCACCGTTTCCTTGCTCTGGAAATTTGGAAATTTAATAGAATTTGTATGCCACCCAATCCCGTGGGACTCTGGGCGGCTTACAGAACAAGATAAAAACATTTAAAATATAAGAATAAAAATACAGTTGTTAAAATTACACACCATCCATTCTATCTAAGTGGGGCTGGACATTAGTCAACAGCCCCAGGCCTGCCGGAACAGTCAGGTTTTGGTGGCTTTTCGGAAGGCCGAGAGAGTGGAAAGGGTCCGGATCTCTACGGGTAAATCGTTCCACAGGGCCGGCGCAGATACAGAGAAGGCCCTCCTCCAGTGCCTTAGAACCGGAATTGCTCGCTCCAGATCGTCCCCCTTTGTCCTCACAAACCATCTGAAGTACTGGGGAAGAGGGGGGGGGTTCATTCCTTCCCCCCTCCTAGTTACTCAATGCCTTGCACTTTTCTACCCCCCTCCCCCACCCTTGCTCTTTTACGCAGACTCCCTCTTCAAGAAAAGTCGAAAGTCTATGACGAAGTGGCGTCCTTTTGGGAATGGCCTCTACTACGTATCCCAGGGGAAAAAGACCTGGTACGAGGCGGAGAACTTCTGCTTGTCCAGAGAGGCCCACCTGACCTCCATCCTAAGCTCTGAAGAGCAGGTGACACCCCTCCCCCAATTGTTCAGATCTTAAAGGACCCCCCAGAGCCTGGCTCTTACATGGGAGAACCCTGGCGCTGCATCATTCACACCGGGGGGGGGGGGGGTTACTGCCGGCTTGCTTCGCGTGCGCAGTTGCATATGCAGAACATTAAAAAAGGACCAAAAAACATGCCGGCAACGGCGGCAGCGACCGGTGAACTGGTTCAGGGGCGTGGCCAGCCTGGGTCACTGCCCGTTCTGCAACCGAACCGGTGCGAACTGGTAGCAATCCAACTCTGGTTCATACAGCTGAGGACTTCTTTGGACTGGTTGGTTCCACAAATGTGTTTTATACTTACCGTATTTTTCGGACTGTAAGACGCACTGGAGTATAAGAGGCACCAATATTTTGAAGAGGTAAATTTAAAAAAACAGTTTTTGCACTCAGCAGGCTCCTAGACTCTCTGCACACCTCATTTTTGGTGAAAAACAGGGCATGCAGAGAGTTTGACAGGCCTGCAAAGTGCTCCTGGGGGGGACGGGGGGGGCAAAAATGAGCAACAAATGGCCCATTTTTCTCTTGTTTTTGCCCTCCCCAGCCCCCAGGAGCACTTTGCACGCCCCCCCCCAAACCCTCTACATGTCCATTTTTGTGAAGGGGGTGGGATTTCAGTCGGCCAAAAATGCTGTTTTCAGTGTATAAGACGCATCCAGATTTTCACCCTCTTTTTTGGTGGGGGGGAAAAAGGTGCGTCTTATACTCCAAAAAATACGGTAGATCAAGACTGCTTCTCAGGGGAATCTGAAGGGTCCCTGGAACTGCAGACCGAGAGGGCAAAGTCAAGGAGCTACTCCTGGTTTCCCTGAGGCTCTTCCTCTTCCTCTTCTCCTCCAGAACTATGTGACTTCGCAGCTCACCCAGCCTGCGTGGATCGGCCTGAGCGACGAAGGACGAGGAAGGTGGGAATGGACAGACGGCTCCAGATTAGTAGCCCAGTGAGTCTCTTGAGGCTGGGGCCCAGAGGGGGGGGGTCTTGTCACAGGTTATCAGAGCTGCAGGGCCCTCGTCCTTTGCTCATCCCTTCAGAAGTCCCAGCAAGACGACACGGATCTTTCCTGCCCCGTGATGGGGCAAGCTGCAAACTCCTCTCTCTGAATCCCCCCAAAAGTCCTTTTTCAAGAGGCACCTGGACTTCCTTGCTTTTCTTTGAAGAGCTTTTTGCTTCTCACCTAAGACGCCTCTTGAAAAACTGAATTTCACCACTGTCTGTCTCTCTCTCTCTCTCTGTGTCTCTGTCTCTCTCTTTGTCTGTCTGTCCGTCCGTCCGTCCGTCCGTCTCTCTCTCTCTCTCTCTCTCTCTCTCTCTCTTTCTCTCTCTCTCACTCTCTCTCACTCTCTCACTCTCTCTCTCTCTCTCTCCAAGGTTCTGGTCTCAGGTCCAACCCGGCCACTCGGAGCACCTTGGCGACAGAGACCAAAGCTGCGCGATTATCGTCCCGCCGTCTCAAGGACAGAACTGGAAGGACGTGGACTGCAATCAGCAGAATAGATGGATTTGCAAAGGAACTCTGGATGCTAAAGAGCACAAAATCCATCAAACGCATTGACCAGAGCTGAGGACGTGGACTCAAAAAATGTTCACTGGGGAGGGGGGGAACCAAACGCCATCTGCTCCAACCGATCACGAAGAAGCCGGGAATGTACTCCTTTATCCAAGCGTAATTTGCCCAGACGAGAGACGGGAGAGAGGCCGATCTTACGTGACCTATTTAAGGTCGAGAAGTGGCCTTTTCTCAGAGCCCAGAATAGAAACAACATGGTAGCGGCTTCGTAATTTTGGCCTTGAGGCTGATTCAAGCCCTGAAAAAGCCTCTGAGTGAGTAGACGGGGACTCTTCCAGGGGAGCAATCAGCTGTTATCTCTGCCGAAATGATTTCCCCAGACAAAGCTGGCCGATCTGGCTCACCTCTTACCCTATTGGTAGCCAGGGTGGATTCCACTGATCTGGCTGGGTATCTGGGTGCCCCCTTGCCCCCGCCCTCACTGCTCCATGTACACCTCCCCCTCACAAGCTCTGCACTCAGCGGAAGCGGACGATCACCCCAGATTGAAGGGGTGTAGCGATCTTCGGTCAGGGGGAAAGGATAACTATGACTCCCCCCCCCATTTGCTAAAAAACCCCAAAGAAGCAGAAAGTCCAGCGCCATCCTGACAATTAGAGGTGCACAAAGCTCAGAAGGTCAAGGTGTTAATACAGACTTCTTGCTGGAGAGTCCAAAGATTTTGTGTTGTTGTTCCGATTTGACAACAGCCCCAATGAGAATAAAATAGGAGAAGACACTGCCAGGAAATCCCCCGGACGCAGGCTGGAATAAGAAGCTGGGAAAGCAGGCTGGAGGAAGGAAGGATCCAATCACATCCGTCTCTTTCCCAAGAAAACGTCCAGGACGTATCCATAAGTCCCCCAGAGATCAAGCCCAGCTCTAAGAAAATGAACTCAGCTTTCTGACCTCAGCCCACCCGAAGACCCCGTAATGCAGATCAAAGACTCTAGGGAAGACTGCAAGAAGAATGCCTCCCTCCCTCCCTTCCTCCCTCCCTCCCTCCCTTCTTTCTTCCTGGCTGCCTGCCTGTCCTCCCTTCCACCCGCCTGGTCGCCTTCCCTCCCTCCCTCCCTCCCTCCCTTCCTCCTTTCCTTTCTTCCTTCCGGGCTGCCTGCCTGCCCTCCCTCCCTCCCTCCCTCCTGCCTGTCCGCCTTACCTCCATCCCTCCGTCCCCCCTCCATCCCTCCCTTCCCCCTCCTTCCTTACTTCCTCCCTCCCTCCCTCCCTCCCTCCCTCCCTTCCTTCCTTCCTTCCTTTCTTCCGGGCTGCCTGCCTGCCCTCCCTCCCTTCCTCCCTCCCTCCCTCCCCCCTCCCTTCCTTCCTTCCTCCCTTCCATCCTTCCTTCCTTCCTTCCTTCCGGGCTGCCTGCCTGCCCTCCCTTCCATCCGCCTGGCCGTCTTCCCTCCCTCCCTCCCTCCCTCCCTCTTCCTTCCTTCCTCCTTCCCTCCATCCATCCCTCCCTCCCTCCCTCCCTTCCCCTTCCTTCCTCCCTCCCTCCCTCCCTTGCAACCTTTATTGCCAAAGCAATTTCTGGGTGGCAACTGAAGTTCAAAACTAAGAATCACCGTATAAAGAAAACATTAAAACGTATCACAATCTAAAAAACAAGGTGCCTGAGTATTTCAAACCCTTACAAAATCACACCAAGCCTCCTGGCCTTTCACGGCTTCCTGACCCCAATCTGTGGGGCAACTGTTCATCCCAGCATTTCCCCGAGGGCCAGCAGGGCGGAGCCTATCCTGGCCTTTAGTGGCCAGGTGGTCCAGAGGACAGGTGCCCTGGCTGAAAAGGCATATTTCCTGGGCTCCACAGGGACCCTCTTTCAAATGCCACTCCTACTGGATCTAAGAGAGAGGGGGAGAGGGAGGGAGGGAGGGAGGGAGAGAGAGACAGACAGACAGACAGAGACAGAGAGACAGACAGAGAGAGAGAGAGACATAGAGAGAGAGATATAGAGAGAGACAGAGACATAGAGAGAGAGGGACAGAGAGAGCGAAAGACAGAGACACGGAGAGAGAGAGACAGAGAGAAAGACAGAGAGACACAGAGAGAGACAGACAGACAGAGACACACAGAGAGAGAGACAGACAGAGTGTGAAGTTCAACAACCAAGTGGCTCGATTGAATGTTGTCACCAGGAAGTGGAGGTTCATTGGTTCATCGTATTTGAGGTTTTATTCCTGGAAGTGTCTGGGGGTCACTGAGAGTCCGAGTGGCCATCTAAATGCCTTTAATTAATAAATAACATTTTCTCTTAAGATTTTTGAGCTTTCAACCTGAGGAAGGGGGAGGAGGCGATGGTCCTGGAGATGTGTGGGTACCTGTGGGGTTTTAAGGTTTTTTTTTTTAAATTCAACCCAGAAGCTTACAGGAGGACAGGGCAGTGGAGCTCTCTCATCACATGCTTAAGTCAGCAGGCTTGCCAACCGCCAGGCTGTTGAACCGTGCCGTTGCGTTTTCTGTTCACAATTGTGCAATTGTGAATCGTGTTGAAGGGGTGCAAGATTGGAAGATGTGGAGAGGTCTGGCCCACAGACATGACTCAATGGGCAACATCGTCACCATCATCGTCATCATCACCACCACCGCCGCCGCCATCATCATCAGGCTGTAGAATTCTGGACCACATGAAGCTTCAAGGACAACCGCACATATAGTGACTACTGCAGTAATCCAATGGATATAAAGAAACTCTGTGTGTGTGTGTGTGTGTGTGTGTGTGTGTGTGTGTGTGTGTGTGTACTTTTGAGACAGTCTTGACTCATGCCAACTAGACAGCTGAGCCTCCAAAGCTCCTGAAAATCTACTCAACTTCTCTCACATAATACTACCCAGGGCCAGTCCAGAGATGTGAGCCATGGGATGCCAAGGGCTGCTTCTGCAAGGCTGCCCCCTTGGCAGTGCCATCACAATCCCCCCCACAGCTGTGCTTGGCTGAGGGCCCGCAGCAGCCAATCAGCAGGCTGCTTGAGTCACAGGAAAGAGGGTGCCTTCACCTGGGAAGAGAAGAGCAAGCAAACAAGCCAGGCCAGAGGAAGGAAGGAGCATTCGATCCACATGTTTCCATGTGCAGAAGTCAAGTAACCAAAGAGCCAAGAGCAACTCTGCCTAAGGAGATTCTCAGCGAGGAGGTACAGGTTAGCCAAATGGTGCCTTGCGAGGGAGCAACTGTCCCCCTTCAGTGGGAGAGCTGACCAGGACAATCACAATCTTAAATTGCACCCAGAGGTCCAGTGGTAGCAATAGCAATAGCAGTTAGACTTATATACCGCTTCATAGGGCTTTCAGCCCTCTCTAAGCAGTTTACGAGCCAAGGTGGCGCAGTGGTTAAATGCAGCACTGCAGGCTACTGCTAGATCAGCAGGTCAGCGGTTCAAATCTCACCGGCTCAGGGTTGACTCAGCCTTCCATCCTTCCGAGGTGGGTAAAATGAGGACCCAGATTGTTGGGGGCAATATGCTGACTCTCTGTAAACCGCTTAGAGAGGCCTGAAAGGCCTATGAAGCGGTATATAAGTCTACTGCTATTGCTATTGCTATTGCTATTACAGAGTCAGCATATCGCCCCCACAGTCTGGGTCCTCATTTTACCTACCTCGGAAGGATGGAAGGCTGAGTCAACCTTTGAGCCGGTGAGATTTGAACCGCCGAACTGCAGATAGCAGTCAGCTGAAGTGGCCTGTAGTATTGCACCCTACCCACTGCGCCACCTCGGCTCTTAACCAGAGCATCTCACAAAGTGAAAGTGTTGCATAGACAACGCAAGAAGTGCCGATCACAATTGCTTGGGCCCCTATTCTGGATCAACCTTAGTAAGGACAGGATACGTTGCAGAACCCCTGAGAAGAAGGAATGAGTGATACAAAAAGTCACCCCTGGTGCACAAGTTGGCTCTCTGTGCTAAAGATCTCCCACCATCCTAGTTGCCACTGTAACCCCAAGGCCGTGCAGGGCGTACAACCTGCGAATTTGGGGTTCAATGACAACCGGGGCTGGGGATTGCTGTCACGGATGCGATCGTGCAGAGATTGTGGTTTATAAATACCTTTTTATCAGCCATGGAAGAGGGACTGGACTCCCTTTGCCCTTCAGCCCCACTCCAGGAGCCCCCCAAGCAGCCGCTTACACCACAAACCATTTTGTGTGGCATTTTTTGCTGATAAAGAAACGAAGGGAGACTAGTACAGATCTATTTCAAGCTATTTAGCTCTCGTCAGCTAGCCGTACCTTGGCTGGGATTCGGGCTGTTTACATATTAGGCAGTTGTATTAACCTCTAAGCCACAAGTTCTCCTCCCTTTATCAGCTGAGCCAGGGGAGTGATTAATTGTTTTTTTTTTCTCAAAGCACCTGGTCTGCCCAAATATGGGAGGGAGCATGACTGCTTCCCTTTCGCCTTTCGCCTTGGCTTAGTGATTAACACAACTGTCTTAACATATAAGCTTCGAATCCCAGCAAGGGTATGGCTAGCTGATGAGAGCTAAATAGCTTGAAATAGATTTATATTAGTCTCCCTTCATTTATTTATCAGCATATATGAATGTATGTGTACACACACACACACACACACACACACACTATCCTGTTCTGACCCCCCTCGTTCCACACCTAAAGCACACTCCGAGCCAGAGATAAGTTATGGCATTTAATTAACAGACAGACAGGTCCTTGGCAGCAAACAGGCAGGACAAGTAATGTCCTCCGACATTCAATCCTGTGTTGACTTCTGCAAAGAGGGGCGTGTGCACAAGTAGCTTTTTATAGTCTGGAGAGGAGCCTAATGACCACCAGCTGAGTGCAATTACCTCCTGCAACTGCGCAACTATTCCTGATGCCTATTAGCTCTTCAATGGTGTGCATCCAGGAACAACTCACTACTGGCTTCCGGCTCACTCTCCCTTGTTTCCTCCCCACTGGTCCAAGGCTCAGGTGCCTCCTGGTGGCCAACCAGCCTCTCTGCACCCTACTCGGAGTCGGACACCCTGTCCAGGGTCCTCCACATCGTCCAGAGCCGACTCATAGGGCCCCTCGCTGTCGGAGTCTGGTGGCAGCTCCAACGGCACCTGCTGGGCCACAACACCATCCTATCTTATCTTTTATCTTAAATGTGGAAGATAGATATCGATCTGTAGGAGAGAGTTGTTCATAATACAAATTGTTTATGTCCCACCCGCCATAAATATGAGTCAGTTACCAACAGTCCAAATTTACATCACCTGGCCATAGGGGTGGGGGTGGGGTGGGGATGCCAGAACAGTCCTCAGTGTAAAAAACGGCCCTCGGTCACATTTTTCACTATAACTCTGGTCGCTAAATGAATTGTGGTCAATTGAGGACTCCCTGCATGGCACCTGTTTAATCCTGTGGTGGTAGTGGTATGGGGCACAGAAATGGCAAAGAAATGGAGGCTGGCATTTATTTCCTCTTTCTCTCCAAGCCATGGCTCCGAAGAAACCCGCCGCTCCGCCACCCCCACCTCCGCCTGAAGAAGAGGAGATCGACTTGTTTCAAAACCCCATTAAGAAGGTCCCTGTCAAATATTTGTGGATGGGCATCCTATTTCTCACCATTGTCTGCCTGGTCATCTTAGTACTAACGATTAAAGCATGTAAGTTGAGCTCTTCTGGCGAAAGGACGTTTCCAGTGGGGGCCGAATAAGTTGGGCGGCCCGACTTTCTTTCGCTGTCAGGGTTTCTTGCTAAAAGCAATAGCAGTTAGACTTATATACCGCTTCGTAGGGCTTCCAGCCCTCTCTAAGCGGTTTACAGAGTCAGCATATCGCCCCCAGCAACAATCCCGGTCCTCATTTTACCCACCTTGGAAGGATGGAAGGCTGAGTCAACCCTGAGCCGGTGAGATTTGAACAGCCGAACTGCAGATAACAGTCAGCTGTAGTGGCCTTCAGTACTGCACCTCTAACCACTGCACCACCTCGGCTCCTTGATCAGCTTCCATCCGTTGTTTCTTGACCTGTCTTCAGTGCTTTGGAAAATAGGTTGACCCTCTCTTCTTTGGAGCTGCCTCTCAAATACTCGAATACTGCTATCGTGCACATGCCCCCAGTCGTTCTTTTTCCTAGACTATCCAAACTAGTGGTGAAATTCAATTTTTTTTTACTACGGCTCTGTGGGTGTGGCTTGGTGGGCGTGGCTTGGTGGGCACGGCAGGGGAAGGATACTGCAAAATCCCCATTCCCTCCCCACTCTGGGGGCCAGCCAGAGGTGGCATTTGCCGGTTCTCCGAACTACTCAGAATTCCCGCTACCGGTTCTCCAGAACCCGCTGGATTTCACTGGGTTTCTCGCCCCGTTCCAACCGGATCGGTTGGAACAAGGCCGGCGGCGTCCTTGCGCACGCACATGACGTCCTTGCGCACGCACATGACGTCCTTGCGCACACACATGACGTCCTTGCGCACACACGTGGTGCGCGCATGCATACTAGCGTCTGCGCGATGCTCCAGCTGCTCCTGGAAGATCGCGCAGGCGTTCTGTGCATGCGTGGAAAGCGCAGAATTCGTAAAAACCGGGTAAGGAGCGGGCGCGGGTGTGCGGGCGCGCGCGGGCGCGGGGGGGGGGGGCTTCGCCGTTCCCGGAAGTTACTTACTTCCGGGTTCGGCGACCAACCGGATCGCAGGGACCGGTGCGAACCGGTCGAAACCCACCCCTGATTTCACCCCTAATTCAAACCCAAATCCTGCAGTCATTCTTCGTATGTTTTAGTCTCCAGGCATTCAACCATCTTAGTTCGCTCTCCTCCGCACACTTTCCAATGTCTCAGCCTCTTTTTTGTAACGTGGGGACCAAAACTGGGTGCAGGACTCCAGGTGTTCTTCAAAAGCTCTTCAGAAGGTGTTGCGTTGGTGAAAACTGATGGTCCAAGCATCAAGAGGGCATCTTCAACAACCTTAACCTCTGTGTGTCTTAATCGCTTTAGACAAGGCGCTGCTTGAGGAAGACTGGACGCCTTATGACGAGCCTATGAAAAAACTCAGGACGACTTTGTCGCTCGGACTTAGGAATCGCAACGTCATGTATTACCAAAACCGTAAGTGCAAAAGGTGATCCTGGCTTGGTGTCTGGCTAGTTTGGAACCAGAATCCAATGTTAAGACCGTGGAAGAGGAAACGGGACCCTTTTCCTGAAGACACATCCTGCCAAGTAGCATCAAGGAGGGAAGGGGTCTAGGACAGGGGTGTCAACTTCAATTTCATTGAGGGCCATATCAGGAATGGGTTTGACCTTGGGGGGGGGGAACCAGGGTGGGCATGGCTGAGATGGGCATGACCAGCTTGAAATCACTCATATCGGGGGCGCCAGTGGTGGCCTGAGCGCTCACAGCTGATCCAAGTGATTGTTGGAACCTCTTTTTTTTCCACTTTTTAAAACATTTTTAACTACCAGCTCTGGTGAATAGGCAGTTAAAAAAAGGTTTAAAAGTGGGGGGGGAAGTTTCCATGACAATGAGCTGGGCCAGGTGGCCGTTGGAATTCGCCCCCCCTCCCTTTTAAAGCATTTTTACTACCTATTCACCGGAACCAGGAGTAAAAAAAAAAGGATGGAAGGCTGAGTCAACCTTTAGCCGGTGAGATTAGAACCTCTGAACTGCAGATAACAGTCAGCTGAAGTGGCCTGCAGTACGGCACCCTAACCACTGCGCCACCTTGCCTCCAGAGCCCAGAGGCCACTCCGGATCCTGCAGTTCAATCCTGAGTTACAAAATATTCTCTTCTTTAGGTAATTCTAGGTCTCTTTGGCCAAACTGGGAAGTTCAAAAAGAAATCTGAAAATGCTCGACTGCTCGGAAATAATCCTATCTTCCCAATTGTCATAGCAGCTGCCTAGATCTTGGGGGAGAGGGGGGAGAGGGGGGAGAGGGGGGAGGCCATTCCAATGCCTTTAAATCTGCCAGTTTTCTTCCTGCAAGTGTCTGTTCTGAGTGTGGGACAGGAAACCAACTTCTAATTACATCTGGTTTTAGCTCTGAAGGTCTCAGAGATAGTAGAGAACCTTCCGAAACATGTGAAAGATTCCGAGGCAACCTATCTGGGAGAGAAAAAGAAATACCGTAAGTCTTTTTTCTTTGAAAAGAGAGTGCTACCTCTTACTTGTTATCATTTTATCTCAGCAGTTTTAAAACAGAACACCATAGTTGAATGTGTGTTCTGCATTAAGGATTGATAAATTTATTTTTTGCTTAATGTGATTCTTCTGGAAGAAAGCAAATCCTCTTTTCCTTTTCTTTCCCTTTCCCTTCCCTCCTCCTCCCCCACTTCCTTCCTTCCTTCCTTCCTTCCTTCCTTCCTTCCTTCCTTCCTTCCTTCCTTCCTTCCTTCCTTCCTTCCTTCCTTCCTTCCCCAGATTAAAAGCACTGATCCTCTTATCCTGGAATGAAATATGAAACCTCTCTTCCTTATTCACCTCTTTCTTTTTTCTTTCTCCCTCCCCTTTTTTCCCTCATCCTCATCCTTCCTTCTTCCCCCTCCCCTCTCCCCTCCTCCTTCTGGATAAAGAAGTGCGTGGCTAAAGAAGATTTGACTGGACCAGGATGAACAGTATTTCTCCCAAAGGCCCGTAAGGCCTGGGACTAAAGAGGCACGGTCCCATTGAACAGCTAGGGTCCTAACAGCGGAAGCGAAATGGTAGAGGTTAATGGCTGGGGGGGGGGCGGAAACCTGGGGGCGAAAAAGGGGCGGCGAAGGCTACGAGGAGAACAGTCCTAGACCCGTTACCAGCAATCATGCCATAATTGAAGACGCAGCCCTCTGCGTTGTAGAGTGCACCCCAGGGGTTCATGCAGAGGTGGGTTCCTACCGGTTCGCACCGGTTCGGTAGAACCGGTTCGTCAAATCTACCGAACCGGTTAGAAGAGGTTCCACCAGTGGACCCGGAAAGCAGGCCACACCTACAGAAGAGGTTCAAAGATTTTTTGAAACCCACCACTGACACACACACACAGACTCACACTCACACAGAGAGAGAAAGAGAAAGAGAAAGGAAGGAAGAAATAAAGAAAGAAAAAAAGAAAAAAGGAAAGAAAAAGTGAGAGAGAGATGAAAGAAAAAAGGAAAAAGGGGCAGAGAGACAAAAGGAAGGGGAGAGAGGGAGAGAGAGAGAGAGAGAGAGAGAACACACATGGTCGGCAAGCCACTCCCACCAGGTCACATGACTGGCAAGCCACTCCCACAAAGGAGGCCACACCCACAGAGTAGTTTCTGGGGCTTCTGCTCAGGGAGAAATAAGAGCGTTTGGACTTGTGAGCCTCATCTGAATGCGTTAAGGCAGAGTGCAGTTGGAAATCAAAACCACAATTGCTCAATGCGGAATCTCCTAACGCAGGTTTTTCTCTCGGCCTTAATTCCTTTTAGAAGCTTTATACAGAAAAGGGGTGAGATTTGGTGGCGACTGGAAGCTTTTTGGGTGGAATTTCTATTATGTTTCAAAAGCAAATGAAAAGAAAACCTGGCACGATGCTGAGTACTTTTGCAAGTCCAGAGATTCACACCTGACCTCCATCCTGAATGAGGAAGAACAGGTTCGGTATTATTATTATTATTATTATTATTATTATTATTATTATTATTATTATTATTATTATTATTGTTATTATACAATTGTATCACAGCGGCCAGTTGTTTCGCCGGATTTGGCATTGGCTACTAGTCTGGCCCCACCCAGGGGCCTAGGACATCGTAACGTATTTTCGTAATATGCGTGCAGATCCAAGCAGTGCGGCTTTTTGCATTTGACTGATGGTGATTTTGTCAATTTTTAATTGTTTTAAATGTAATTCCAGTGCTTTTGGAATAGCACCCAGTGTGCCAATTACCACTGGAATTACCTCTGCTGGTTTGTACCATAGTCGTTGAATTTCGATTTTTAAGTCCTGGTATTTTGAGATTTTTTCATGATCCTTCTCGGCGACCCTGCTATCACCTGGTATTGCGATGTCTATGATTGTGACCTTGTTTTTCTCAACCAGTGTGATGTCTGGTGTATTATGCGCCAGTATTTTGTCCGTTTGTATACGGAAATCCCACAAGATCTTGACGATCTGAATTTCGGTGACTTTTTCAGGCTGATGTTCCCACCAGTTTGTTGCTGTTTTAATATTATAATTTTTGCACAAATTCCAATGGATCATTTGTGCTACTGAATTGTGGCGCAATTTATAATCAGTCTGCGCGATTTTTTTACAGCAGCTGAGTATGTGATCAACAGTTTCGTCAGCTTCTTTGCAAAGTCTGCATTTGGCATCATCAGAGGATTTTTCGATTTTGGCCTTAATGGCATTTGTGCGGATAGCTTGTTCTTGCGCAGCCAGGATTAGTGACTCTGTTTCTTTCTTTAATGTACCTGTTGTTGACCATAACCAAGTTTGTTCACTGTCCGCTTTATCTTTTATTTTTTCCAGAAATTGACCATGCAGTGCTTTGTTCTGCCAACTCTCCATTCTTGATTTTATCACATATTTTCTGTATTCTTGCCAGGATTAGTGACTCTGTTTCTTTCTTTAATGTACCTGTTGTTAACCATAACCAAGTTTGTTCACTTATTATTATTATTATTATTATTATTATTATTATTATTATTATTAGTTATACTTTATTCAGTAAACATGAAACTCAACCAGCTGACTATTCAAAAATGCATCACAAATATTATTAAATATTCAATAATTACATAATATTATTAAACATTATTATATACTTTATTCATTAAACATGAAACTCAGCCAACAGAACATTCAAAAATGCATTACAAATACCATTGACTGGTGCTAATGGTTGATACGGTTTGCTGCCAGCATCCTAGGTATCATCATCATCATCATCATCATCATCATCATCATCATCATCATCATCATCATGTGGTTAGTCTTTGGTGAGATTCACAGCCTTTGGGGCTGGTTGGTAGCTCAACAGCTCGAGTCCTAACCAAGGACCTAGGAACTGTTAAGGTAACGTCGGAGGATATAAGCTGTTCCAAGTAGGGTGGTTTTTTTGTAGAGTCAGAATGTTCAAGTCTGATAAATTTAGAATTTCCAAATAGCGAGGTAGCCCTTTGGGTATTGCTCCAAGGGCTCCAATTATAATCGGGACAACACACAATCCCATTTTGTGAAGCTGCCCTTTCCTTTCCATTTTTGTGTCTTTGTAGAAGTACATCTCTTCAAAGCTCAACGAGTCCGCCTGGATTGGCCTAACGGATGAAAATGTGGAAGGCCAGTGGGAGTGGTCGGATGGTTCCAGATTAATAGTACAGTGAGTGTCCAGGATATGGTCGTTTGAAGTCAACCCCTCAACCCTTACTTCAAACACGTAGCTTAATTCAATGAATTTCTTAATTTAGGCCCCAGGCAGCTCAGATTGGCATGGGTGCTACAGAGCATGCTTAATGCTAACAGAGCTTATGCTAAGCATAGAGTTTACGCATGCTTCCTGTAATCCAGATAAAATCAACAATATTAGGTTTTATACAGTGGCCTGCTGTCACGTAACCTGCTGAGGAAATGGATTGGATTTCCAACAGATTGAACCATGAACAACCCAACCTCGCCTAATGTTGTGTGGACCCAGTTCATTTGTGCCAATTCTTGCTCCAATGCCATCTATGCTTCAGCATGGGGCAAAGGTTTTGGCCTCAGCCTTATGCAATTGGTCCTCTTCTCTTTTGCAAGCGAGCTCTCCAAATTCTGGCCAAAGCAGCACATATTGGCTTGATCTTGCATCTCCAGGGATCCCGCCAACCTTCATTGACTAATTTGCCTTGGAAAGTGAACAACAGGGGGCAGCAGTGGGGAGAAGAGCGGCAAGTCCCTCAGACGTTTTCCACACCTTCTTAGCTCCACCTCCACTCTTGTTATCGTTCCTTTCAACATCTTTGTACTCCTTTTGCTGCATGTAGAAATCCAACCGTCAGTCCTGGCCCAACTTGGTTCCTTAAGTAAGAATCAGGGGTGGGTTTCAACCGGTTCACGGCGGTCCCTGCGAACCAGTTGGTTGCTGAACCCGGAAGTAAGTAACTTCTGGGAACGGCGAAGGGTGCGCCCGCCCGCCCGCCTGCGGTCCTTACCCGGTTTTGACGAGTTCTGCGCTTCCACGCATGCGCAGGACGCATACAGCGCCTGCGCGATCGTCCAGGAGCAGATGGAGCGCCGCGCAGACGCTAGTATACATGTGTGCACCGCGCGCATGCACGAGGACGCCGCCGGCCCCGTTCCAACCGAACCGGTTGGAACGGGGCGAGAAACCCACCCCTGGTAAGAATGACTCTCGACTCCATTCGGTGTGAGACATTTCCTTTACTAAAGGCCAAGTGGATTACAGTATAGCAAAGGCAGAGCTGACGTTCACACGCTACACTTTCCTGTTGAATTTTCCCTATCCAGTTCCTCCCCTTTGCTGGTCTCTTATTGTCCAATTATATTTGAATAAATTGTTTTGGGAACTGTCTCTTCCATTCCCAGTTCTTTGACCTTGAGATGGTGTCTCTGGAAGCTACAATGAGTCATTAGCTTTCCCCCTTCCCTCACGGCTCCTTCCCCCCCATAGCGGGGCAGTTAGCAAATACAAAACTCAAGCGTTGTGATGGCAGTTAGGACACCAACCATTCCTTTCTCTCTTCTTAGATACTGGGCAAATGACAATCCCAATGGATCTGTCAATGATGAAGAAACAGAGAAAGATTGCGCTGCCATAAAACCTTCAGAAAGTTATTTGAAGTGGATTGATGCCAGTTGCCAAGAACGTAGAAGATGGATTTGTAAGGAGACTATAGAGTTTGAAAACACATAAATTTCATCAACCATGTTAACTGGAACAGGATTAAATGTGAAGAAAAGGGAGAAGAAAGATGACTTTTAGACCCAAACCATTGGAATTCTATAGCAATCACAAAATAAACAGGCATCTCCAACTACTAAAGTCTCCAGTATGATACCTACAGAGGTGAGCCACAGACACACCCTCACACATACTATAACTTTTTTGAGATAGTGTATGTGGAAATAATCTTTAGGCTGCATTTGAGCTCAACAATCCAGCTCCTCTCTGTTCTTGTTTCTTGTTGCTAGTTCATAATTTCATCAAAGTCAAGAGATGGCAAAAAAAGGAAACCAGAGCTTGCCTGAATGGTCTACTATTTAACAGCAGTGCGCAGAAGAATAGTCCAAATTAAGTCCAAAGTTATGAGATCTAGGACAAAGTTGTCAAAGCCACTGCCCTGGATGAAACCCAGAGCATCCAGGAATAACCAGTGAGAAAATGAGTTGCTGGGAGGATGCCTGAGGCAGCAGCAGTTGTGGGAGGGAGATCGAACAGGGGAAGCGCATGGCAAGACAAGGGGTATATCATCAACAGCTGAAGTAGCAGAAATCCTCTGGAAAGTGTCTGGAAAGGGCTGGACTCAAAGACAGCCCCGAGGCACTGGTCATAGCAGCAGAAGAACAGGCACTAAGCGCTAGATCCATAGAAGCAGGGGGGCCTTCCGCACTGGACAGGACCCGGGGGCTAGATTATCCACATAGGCCTCAGAGACAGTCCAACTCATGGTGGGAGCAGCCAGGAACAGCACACAGGGAGCAGAAGAACCAAGAACCAAGTAACTGGCACTGTCCACAGGAGCGTTGCATGGTCTACAGGTGGATCCTACCGAGCCCAGAGGGGAAATCTCACAGGTCATATAGAGAATAAGAGGACTAAGGTCCTGTGCGTCTTCCAGATCCAGACAGCCAGGCAGCTACTGTCCAATCAAGCAGGCATCGTAGTGGTAGACAAGGACCAGAAGAAAGTGGTGCTGATAGACTGTGATGGCCCATCAGGAAGGAGAAGGATGGGAAGCTGTAGAAGAATAGCAATAGCAATAGCAGTTAGACTTATATACCGCTTCATAGGGCTTTCAACCCTCTCTAAGTGGTTTACAGAGTCAGCATATTGCCCCCAACAACAATCCAGGTCCTCATTTTAGCCACCTCGGAAGGATGGAAGGCTGAGTCAACCTTGAGCCGGTCAGATTTGAACAGCCGAACTGCAGATAAAAGTCAGCTGAAGTAGCCTGCAGTACTGCACTCTACCCACTGCGCCACCTCGGCTCTGAAGGAGGAATTTGAGAGGATGGGGAAATTCAAGGCCAAAGGAGGAGCACTCAGGGAGAGTGGCTCCCACAGGTTCCAGGAACGACATCAGAGGAACCATTCACATTATACCAGTCTTCACAGCTACCGTGTTTCCCCTAAAATAAGACCCGGTTGGGCTCGAACATAAGGACCAGCCCTTATTTTCAGGGATTTTTTTTCCACCTGCAGGAGGCAGTGAGTGTGGGGCCCGATGGGAGTGGGAGAGTTGCTACCACTGGCCCTGCCCTTTGTCCCAACATCTAGTTTGTGGCCATAACAGAACAAGCTCTCACCACACCCAGCGTCCACCCTCCCTGCCTGCTGGCACTGTTGCTGATGGGACACTGGAGCTTGGGTCTTGCTAAGATTGCTGCTATGATTACGCAGAAGGCTGTGTGGTGCATCAGGATCACCTTCCCGCCACGCCTCTGCCCGGCTGCTGCTGGCCTTGTAGGGCTCTCCCACTCCTGCCCCCTCTCTCTTCCTCTCTTCCTCTCTCTCTCCCTCTTTCTCTCTCTCTCATCTATCACCTCACACACACATTATGTCCCTCCTATCAAGCTGAATTTAGAAACTTTAGAGTGCCTCTTACTTCTTGATTTCTATGGAAGTGAAAGGATCCCTGAAGGATTCGCGCATACACAGAGCGTAACCTAATCCAGCTTTTGTGAAATTGCGGTTGAGAGAAGCTCCATTGTTAGCCTAACGTGCCAACTCCATAGATTAAACCTCTAGGCCAGTTGCCAGGCTTAGCCTACTGAAGTAACTTCTTGTGAAAAGTAAAAAGTGGATTGTGCCATGTAACCTTGCTGGTAAACTTGAAATGTGTGCTCAGCATTCCCTTACAAAGTCTCTGTCTTATATGCCAGGAAATATATTTCTTTCCTCTTCTAAGGTCCATTGTTTTCAGTGCGCTGAGAAAAACCGTGATGTTTGCCTAACGTGAAATAATGTTTCTAGCACTATGACTATGATCTGTGCCAGCTGTGTAAGACTATAAGAAGTTTGACAAAAAGTTTTTTTCCCCACGATGGTGAAGCGTGAGCCTGTGTTTTCTCTCTCTCTATGCCTGGTCTGTTAAGGTGGGAGACAAAAATGCCGCCAAGCCTCTTTGCTTTTTGCAAAGAAAATAAAAACTGATTATCCGTAGCCTCGTGTTCAGAGTTTCATTGGCATTACCAGATTCTGAGCTGAATTCAAAAACCTTACAGAAGCAGGATTAAAAATGGAAATCTGCCACGGAGGTTTAAAAAAAAAAAGCAAACCAAAAGGAATGATTGCATTAAAGCTGTTTCCTGTGTGGAATCCTGAGAGAGAGAATGTTAGGCAGCCAATTAAAGGAATGCTGAGTGGGAAGGTTCTGGAAGGTTTGGCATCAAAGGGGAAGTGGGTGGCACCTGTCAGAGAGAGGCTGCAGCAGGAAGGTGAAGCCATTGAGTTAAGTTGAATAGACCACCAGTTAACACCTACTTAATAGAATAAGAGAGTTGGAAGGGATCTTGGAGGTCTTCTAGTCCCACCCCCTGCTCAAGCAGCAATCCCTGTGTCCTTCTGACAACATGGCTGTCCAGTCTCTTTTCAAAAGCTCCAGTGATGAAACGCCCACAACTTCTGGAGGCAGCCATTCCACTGGTTGATTGTTCTCACTTGAGGAAGTTTCCCCCTTTTAGACATACCCAATTCCTGCAACCATTCATACATTTCAGCCTCAAGGTGGGTGGGCTCCCATCCTCTCTCTGTCTAAGGAAGATTTGGGGGACCAGTCTGCTTGCCAGTCATTTGGTCTCACTACGGCCATCGTCTCCACTCGAAATGAGACCTGCTAATTCACTATTCCTCACCCGGAAATCTCCAGCCATGCAATTTCTTGAATATGTGTCTAGCAGAGAACTGCTGGGAACATCTCCAAAAGAGATTTCCTTTTCTTGTTATGCCATACATGTTCTGGCACTAGAAGACTTGTACTGTCAGTTCTCTTCTCAGAGGGATCATCTCCATCTTTTTTTTGGGGGGGGAGCAGAGAATTGGTAGCCCACCCTGCTATGCCTTTTCCTTGAACTCTTCGAGAATTTGCCGCGCAGGAGTTACAGGAGAAATCGGAATCAATGGGAGGACTTTTTCCGACTATCAAAAGCAGAATGGCTGTGAAAAACAGTTGTCAGAAACCAGATGAGTCCTGAGTAATATAGAGCTGCTGGCAGTTCAGATGTTTATGGAGATTTTCAATCATTTATTTATTTAGTTATTAGACTTATATACCGCTTCATAGGGCTTTCAGCCCTCTCTAAGCAGTTTACAAATTTTTTAGCAAATTGAGTCAGCAACTTGCCCCCACAGTCCGGGTCCTCATTTCACCCACCTCGGAAGGATGGAAGGCTGAGTCGACCTTGAGCCGGTGAGATTTGAACCGCTGAACTGCAGATCACAGTCAGCTAAAGAGGCCTGCAGTACTGCACCCTAACCACTGCGCCACCTCGGCTCTTAATCATCCAGTTCATGGTTGGCCCAAAGATATATTTTTTCCCCCCAAAAGGCAACTGGACTTTCTTTGAAAGCCTTTTGCTACTCCTCCAAGGAGATTAGAACGGAAGAAGCTTCTTGGATAAAAAGTGAAATATTTCTTTTAAAAAAAGTAACAGAAAAAGAAGAAAGTCCAGTTGCCTTTTTGAAAAAGCACATTTGGGACTTCTGCAGGGCATCATTTCTTCAGGATAAATCTCAACTTTTGGAGCCAGTAAATAAATTCTGCTTCTGTGCAAGCCCGGGATGCAATGAAGGGATTCAAATAGCATCCAAAAGTAAATCAGAGTCCGAGGCAAAGGATTCCTCAAAATTCCAATTTATTAATAGAGCCATGTTGGCACATCTGGGAAAACCCGAATCTGGAAGTTTCCCAGTTTTCCCACCCAGTTGGAAGTTCAAGATCCTGCCCCTACACCCACAAGCCCATCACACGGTCCAATCTTCCACTGCCACAACGACAGATTCCTCCCATCCAGTTCCGGCCAGGGGCAGAGACAATGGATGACCTTGAGTTTCAAAGAAGAATGTTGTTATGGCTACATATCGTCCAACTCCATATAGTCCCCCCCCTCCCACTTTCCCACAGTAGAAAATGAATAGTAGAAAGTGTGAGGCCCCCAAATCCAAAAGAAAAAATGGATTGCAGGTTTGACAACCTTATAAGTTCAGAAAAGAAAGGCATAAGAATGTGACCTTTGTCTGGTGCACTTCAATGTTTTCCAATGTCTTGTCTTTGTGCAGAGGAAATAAAATGGTACAATGGAGGACAGTGAGGAATCCGATGAAGATGTTGAAACCAAAGGTGTGTTGTTGCCCAATGTTGTTGTGGCATGAAGGAAGAATAAAGAGGGTGGGGGTGAGAGGAAAAGAGAAAGAATTTTCGGTCTTCAATGAAGATCAAAGTGAGGCTGATGTGCCTCAGAGTATTACTCTGCTTTAAGGTCACCTCTCTGAACATGTGCAGAGGTCCCTGCCAGTCTGGGAAAGTGATGGGCGCTTGGAGCTTCTGAGCTTGGTTATTTCTTTGCAAATGTTGCATTACCCAACTGTTCTGACCCCCCCCCCCCCGCCTCACACCAAAACACACACTCCGAGCCAAAGATAAGTTACGGCATTTAATTAACAGACAGACAGGTCCTTGGCAGCTATCCAGCACAGATAAGGCTTGGCAGCAATCCAGCCTGCCAAGCTCACCATAATGTTCTCCAACATTAATTCCTGCATTGACTTGTGCAAGAGGGGCGTGTGCACAAGCAGTCTTTTTATAGTCTGGAGAGGATCCTAATGACCACCAGCTGAGTGCAATTACCTCCTGTACTTGCGCAACTGTTCCTGACGCCTATTAGCTCTTCGGTGCCGGGCATCCAGGAACAACTCACTGCTGGCGTCCGGCTCACTCTCCCTTGTCTCCTCCCCACTGGTCCAAGGCTCAGGCGCCTCCTGGTGGCCAACCAGCCTCTCTGCACCCTGCTCGGAGTCGGAACCCTGTCCAGGGTCCTCCACATCCTCCGGAGCCGACTCAGAGGGCCCTTCGCTGTCGGAGTCTGGTGGCAGCTCCAACGGATCCTGCTGGGCCACAACACCCAACTATGTAACATCATCAGGGCTAGTATGGAGTGAGGTTTGCTCTCAATGTATACACTAGTGGCTTGCTGCCAAAACTGACAGGGAAATCCTCTAAAGTATTGGTTCTCAGTCTGTGGTCAGCAGACCCCTGGGGGTCCGTGATGTCATCCCGGGGTGTACACAAAGACTTGAAGAAATGTTATGATTTAAACCTTGAGTTATGTCTGGGGGTGGGGGGGTCTGTTGCCATGGTCTGTGGCCACGAAAGGTATTTAAAGTGGGTCTGTGGTGAACAAAAGGTTGAGAACCCCGATTGGAGAATATAAATTCATAACAACCCTGCTCCCTGCTAGCACTGATGATGTTACCCAGCTGGGTCATGAAATGTCTTCAAGAAAACAAGCAAGCCAAGGTTCCAACAATTGTCCTCCTGCTCCTCCTCCTGCTCCCCCCTCCTCCTCTCCTGCACTTTGCAAGCCCCACTCCCTCTAGCACTCATGATGTTACCTAGTTGGGTAATGAAATGTCTGCAAGAAAACTAAGGAGCTCAGAGAGCACCAAGGATCTCTGACACAGTTCACACTGTTCAACCCTGAGCTGCAAATATTCTCGTCAGCACTGATGGTGTTACGTAATTGGGTAATGAAACATCTGCAAGAAAACAACCAAGTTCAGGGAGCTCCACAGATCCCACAATCCTCCTCCTCCTCCTCTTCCTCCTCCTCCTCCTCCTCCTCCTCCTCCTCCTCCTCCTCCTCGGCTGGAATGCAATCCCTGCAGCATCACAGCCAGTAAAAAGAAGCTTCCTCATTAAGGCCGCCTGCTTGAATCTTTAGGGGGAGATTGGGCTTTGGGGGATAGGAGTCTTGGGTGAAGCATTCGGCTGGGGCCGATCCCATTTGACATATTGTAAGTCAGTTGGTTTTCTGTCTTTTGCCAGCTCCAGCTCCAGGGACAGATGCAGCAGGTAAGGAGGCACCCGAAAATCCATGCTGTAGGTCAGGTTTCAGGGTGGGGGTGAGGCAGGGGTGGGTTCCTGCCAGTTCTAAGCTCTTCTATAGAAGAGGATCCACAAATCTACTGTGCCGTTTAGAACCGGTTCCAGCTCCCTCCCTTCCCCTGCCCGTCCACACCACGCTCACTGATTGGCTGGCTCACCAATCGCCCTGCCCGCCTCTAAGAGTCCTATCTAAACCTTAAAGTCTTAAAGCTGTCAACTTTGAACACCCCTGGGTTTTTTTTCTAAAGGGTTAGGGGTGCAAGGGTCTTGTAACTTGATAGCTTTAAGACTTGCACACTTCAATGCCAGAGTTTCTGAGCCAACATTTTGGTTGCTAAGCAAGAGCGTTGTTAAGTGAGTTTCACTGCATTTTACAAGTTGGCCACGCCCACCCAGTCACATGACTACCAAGCTATTCCCACTCGGTCACATGGCTGGCAAGCCACTCCCACAAAGCAGTCCACACCTATAGAAGAGGTTCTAAACAATTTTTGAAACCCACCACTGGGGTGGGGCAACCTGTTCTTCAAAAAATATTGAAAACTGACGTCAGAAAAAGACCTGGTGGCCCATTGAGTCTCTCCTTCGACTTTGTTTTTTGTGTACTTTTTAATTAGTAATTCAATATCATTTTGCTATTGTCATTTTCATTTTTTTAACACACAAAAACGGTTCACTTTGTTGGATGGTGGGCCTGGGTTTATCCCTGCATGTTTAAGCTCAATGACTTCAGGGAGGGGTTCCGGCAGGCACTACTGACGGTTCGGTCGTGCGCGCGCCATGCCCTTGATGCACGCTGTGTATGCATGCACAGTGCAATAAAAATTGTTCTGCGCATGCCTAGAAGCGAAAAACAAGATGGCGGCACCATAGGCACCTCCCAGAGAACCTTTTCGGGGGCGTAGCAGGCCTGGGTCGCTTCCGGTTCCAGCGACCCAGGCTGCCAAATCACTACCAGTTCATCCGAACCGGTCTGAACTGGTAGAAACCCACCAGCGGGAGCTTTGGCAGCTTCACCTCAGCCGCAGCGCCGGGCGGCAAAATTTGTAATCAAGAACACCCCCCCCCCGCCCCAGTCAATGGTGTCCCGCTTAACCAATTTTAAAATCTGGTCACTTTAGTAATGAAAAGTCTAAAAGAAAACAATCAAGTTCAGGGGGCTCCACATATCCTACAATCCTCCTCCTCCTCCTCCTCCTCCTCCTCCTCCTCCTCCTCCTCCTCCTCCTCCTCCTCCTCGGCTGGAATGCAATCCCTGCAGCATCACAGCCAGTAAAAAGAAGCTTCCTCATTAAGGCCGCCTGCTTGAATCTTTAGGGGGAGATTGGGCTTTGGGGGATAGGAGTCTTGGATGAAGCATTCGGCTGGGGCCGATCCCATTTGACATATTGTAAGTCAGTTGGTTTTCTGTCTTTCTCCAGGTCCACCTCCAGGGACAGATGTAGCAGGTAAGGAGGCACCCGAAAATCCATGCTCCTCCTCCTCCTCCTCCTCCTCCTCCTCCTCCTCCTCCTCCTCCTCCTCCTCCTCCTCCTGGACTGGAATGCGATTCCTGCAGCATCACAGCCAGTAAAAACAACCTTCCTCATTAAGGCCGCCTGCTTGATGAATCTTTAGGACAGTGGTGGGTTCTGGATCCCGTTCCAACCGGTACGGTTGGAACGGGCAAGGCGGCGTCCACATGGGCACATGCATCTTAGCACCTCCATGAGCCTCCACGATGCTCCAGCTGCCCAGCGGAGCATCGCACAGGCGCTGTACACGCTATGCGCCTGCGCAGAAGTGCCGAAGACTTAAAAGACCGGTAAGGAGCTTGGGCGGGCAGGCGGGCCCTCCAGAGCATCGTACTGGAACGGTATCCGGTGGTCCAGGCAGGCTCCGGTACGCCCGTACCGAGGCTTCCCGCCTGCAACCCACCACTGCTTTAGGGGGAGATTGGGCTTTTGGGGATAGGATTCTTGGGGGATGCATTCGGCTGGGGCCGATCCCATTTGACATATTGGGGGTCAATTGGTTTTCTGTCTTTCTCTAGGTCCAGTTCCAGCAAAAGAGGTTATTCCAGGTAAGTACTGTATACATCCAAGAACCCATGCTGTAGGTCAGATTTTATTTTATTTAGGAGATTTAGATTGCTGCCTGTTCGCACACGGCAACTCAAGGAGGCTTACAAGAATATAAAAAGATCATGTAAGAACAATAAAAGTAATAAAAGGGAGAATCATATATAATAAAATCAAATCACCACCTACCCCAGCAACAGCAAATCAAATGAACCATTTAATGGGCTCCACCCCCCCTCTGGGTTCCCCAGGGCCGCTGGCAGAACCAGGCCTTCAGCGCCTTCCGGAGGAGTATTAGAGTGAGGGCTGTTCTAATCTCCAGGGAAATGATGTTCCAGAGGGAGGGAGCCACCACGGAGAAGGCCCTGCTTCTGGGTCCCCTCAGGGACGGGACCCGCAACATTCCCCGCCTCCCCGCTCTGATGGGTCAGGAAGATGTGACCGGCAAGAGACAGTCCCTCAGATAACCTGGTCCCAAGCCATGAAGGGCTTTAGAGGTGACAACCAGCACCTTGAATTGTACCCGGAAGCAAATCAACAGCCAATGAAGCTCATGCAGGAGAGGTGATACATGTGCACACCGAGGTCTGCACAAAACCATGCGGGCCGCTGCAGTTTGCACTGACAGAACCCTCCGGATGATCTTGAAAGGCAGCGCCATGTAGAGCGCATTGCAATAGTCAAGACGGGAAGTGACACGGGCGTGAGTGACTGTGAGTAGGGACTGTTGGTCCAGTAGGACTCCCTTCTAAAGTTCTGATACCTCATCGTCACGCGATGGTATTTCAGGTCCTCAGCAACCAGCCCTTTTATGCCCGTTTGCAGTGGTCACATGGCCACATTTAGCAGTAGAAATAGCAATAGCAGTTCGACTTATATACCGCTTCATAGGGCTTTCAGCCCTCTCTAAGCGGTTTACAGAGTCAGCATATCGCCCCCACAGTCTGGGTCCTCATTTCACCCAGATAGATAGATAGATAGATAGATAGATAGATAGATAGATAGATAGATAGATAGATAGATAGATAGATAGATAGATAGATAGATAGATAGATAGATAGATACAGAGAGAGGGAGAGATAGATATAGAGAGAGGGAGGGATGGAGAGATAGATATAGATATAGATAGGATAGATAGATAGATAGATAGATAGATAGATAGATAGATAGATAGATAGATATAGAGAGAGGGAGAGATAGATATAGATAGATATAGATAGAATAGATAGATAGATAGATAGATAGATAGATAGATAGATAGATAGATAGCAATAGCAGTTAGACTTATATACTGCTTCATAGGGCTTTCAGCCCTCTCTAAGCGGTTTACAGAGTCAGCATATTACCCCCACAGTCTGGGTCCTCATTTCACCCAGATAGATAGATAGATAGATAGATAGATAGATAGATAGATAGATAGATAGATAGATAGATAGATAGATAGATAGATAGATACAGAGAGAGGGAGAGATAGATATAGAGAGAGGGAGGGATGGAGAGATAGATATAGATATAGATAGAATAGATAGAAAGATATAGAGAGAGGGAGAGATAGATATAGATAGATATAGATAGAATAGATAGATAGATAGATAGATAGATAGATAGATAGATAGATAGATAGCAATAGCAATAGCAGTTAGACTTATATACCGCTTCATAGGGCTTTCAGCCCTCTCTAAGCGGTTTACAGAGTCAGCATATCGCCCCCAACAACAATCCGGGTCCTCATTTTACCCACCTCGGAAGGATGGAAGGCTGAGTCAACCCTGAGCCGGTGAGATTTGAACCGCCGAACTGCAGAACTGCAGTCAGCTGAAGTGGCCTGCAGTGCTGCACTCTAACCACTGCGCCACCTCGGCTCTCTCATTTATGATGCTTTTGTTTTTGTTGTAAAACCAATTCTTTAAGGCTTTAAGGCTTTGCGGAATGTCACTGGGGCGGGTTGGGGGGCCACTGACTGAGATGCTGGTGGGGTTGTTGTTTTGTGCGTTTGCCTGAGAGATAAACAAAACGTTCTCTTTCAGCCCTTCTAACGAAAGCAGCTTTTGATACCAAAACAGCCGTCGTCCTCTGGTCTTCCGCAGTCATGTTCGCCTCTTCTGCCATCTTGTGCACTCTGTGTAAGTTCAACGCTGCGGCTGCTGGCTCCAGTGCGCATGCGTGCGCTGGCCAGCTGATTTTCGACCTTGTTTTCCGCCATTTTTTGAAGCCTCCAGAGGACAAAAAAACTACCCAACGCACAACCGGAACGTACTTCCGATTTACGTGTCGGGCTGTTTTTTGCCCTCCGGAGGGAGAAAAACGGCCCAATGGGCAACCTGGAAGATCGTTCCTGAACTTCCAGTTTGCGTGTTGGGCCATTTTTTGGCCTCTCCAGGCTCCTAGAAAGCCTCTGGAGCCTGGGGAGAGCAAAACACAAACCTACTGGGCCCACCGGAAGTTGGAAAACAGGCCGTTTCCAGAGGGCCTTTGGCGGGAGGGGCAGGAGAGGACGTTTTCCCCGTCCCCAGACTCCAAGAAGGCTGCGTGTGCATGCGTGGGGCAGCGGGTGTGGGTGTGGGTGGGGAGGTCACTCCTGCATGTGCAGGGGGCATGGCATGTGGGGCATTAAATTATGCAGAAATGTTGACTTGTTACTGATTTAATTCCTGTGGTGGAATTAAGCATTTCGTGTGTTCTGCTGATATGAATGGCCCTCCATAGTTGATCCAAACAATCACTTCGGTGTTTAGAAATGCTTCACAAGCTATGCTAACCTCATGGGACAGTTTCTAAAGGACTTCCATTTCTTACTTTTTTCTTTTAACTATATAGGTCTATGAATTGCCAACCCTTTAGACTCAAAAAAGTATAGATTCGAACCAGAGATGTATTCAGCCGGTTCGGACTGGTTCAGGCAAACCGGTAGGGGAGATAGTGGGTGGGCCTGCCCCCGCCCCACCCCGGCGCTATGCCGTCCTATTTAGCCACGTTCCTGAGGCCGGGCACCTGATTTAATAATGAGAAAAGTACTGTATTTTTCGGAGTATAAGATGCAGCAAGATTTTGGAGAGGTAAATTTTAAAAAAAAGTTTTTGCACTCTGCAGGCTTCCCAAACCCTCTACACACCTCGCTTTTTGTGAAAAACGGGGCATGCAGAGAGTTTGAGAGATCTGCAAAGTGCTCCTCAGGGCTGCGGGGGGGCATTTTGCTTGTTTTTGCCCTCCCCAGCCCTCAGGGGCCTCTGCACGTCCATATATGTGAAGGGGACGGGGTTTCGGGAGGCCAAAAATGCTGTATTCAGTGTATAAGACGCACCCAGATTTTCACCCTCTTTTTGGGGGGAAAAGGGTGAGTCTTATACTCCGAAAAATACGGTAAGCTTCTACATTTAGGCAGGAAAAACCAAATGCGTACAGTAGACACAGAATAGGCGGCACCTGGCTCAACAGCAGTAGCTGTGAAAGGATCTTGGAGTCCTAGTGGACAATCACTTAAGTATGAGCCAGCCGTGTGCGGCAGCTGCCAAATTAGCCAGTGCAGAGACATAAAAGTCTTCCTTTCTGACCTTGGATTTCTGATTGAGGATGAAGGGGTCAGGCACTGGATTTTTGCACCTGTCCTGTGTTCCGCTTGAAGCCCATGGAGATTCTCAGCCATGCAGGTCAAGGTTGCCCCAAAAGTGTGTTCTCAAGAGGCAACTGGGCTTTCTGGCTTTTCTTTGAAGATGTTTCACTTCTCATCCAAGAAGCATCTTCAGCTCATTCTTCAGCTCTCTTCCGCTTGTTCCAGACAAGTTGGAGAGCCAGCTGCGGGGGGTGGAGGCTTGAAGGCTTTGAGATGGGATGGGTAGCTGGGAAACACCGCTTCCTCAACCCTCCCCTCTCTCCCCCTTTTCTGCATTAGATTTTGTGTACTTAAATAAAATCGTTCAAACGATTCAATCCATGGAGGCCATTCGATCGTTTTTGACCACTGAAAATATTACTAATGAAGAAATGAATGGTGAGTGGTGGATCGCGGCTATCCTCTTCGGAGGGGTCATCCTCTAGCTTCTTGAGCCAAGGTGGCGCAGTGGTTAAAAGCAGCACTGCAGGCTACTGCTAGATCAGCAGGTCAGCGGTTCAAATCTCACCGGCTCAGGGTTGACTCAGCCTTCCATCCTTCCGAGGTGGGTAAAATGAGGACCCAGATTGTTGGGGGCAATATGCTGACTCTCTGTAAACCGCTTAGAGAGGCCTGAAAGCCCTATGAAGCGGTATATAAGTCTACTGCTATTGCTATTGCTATTGCTATTCTTTGTTTTGCCTAGGCAGGAGGTTGGACTAGAAGACCTCCGAGGTCCCTTCCAACTCTGCTATTGTATTGTATTATTGTATTGTTTTCCAGAACTTCATTAGTGTTTCGCTTTCAAGCAATATCAGTTGACTATATTAATATCTTTTTAATCGATGTTTTTTGTCTTTTTAACTTCTATTTTTAAATGTATTGTTGTAAGCCGCCCGGAGTCCTTCGGGATTGGGCGGCCTATAAATTTATTAAACATCAAGATCAACATCAAACACCAATATAAATCTAACAAGGCCCCTTTGATGGAATAACAGAATATCAAAGTTGGTTTGAATATATTTCCTTGATCATTCTAATATTTTTTGTATTATTTCTTAATTGTCTTTTGGGTATAAATCCATTTTGGTCCGTATGAATAATTTTATGTAATATTTTTTTGAGTCTTTCGGCCATAATCGTTGTAAATATTTTATAGTCAACATTTAGCAGCGAGATAAGCCTATAATTCTTAATCAATCGGTTGCCCATATCTTCTTTTGGGATTAGTGTTATAAATGCTTCAGTCCATGAATTTGGCATTCTAGCTTTCTCCAGTACTTCATTATACATTTCTAACATAATTTTCTCAAAAGGTTTCTTGGATTTTTTTTATATATCTGCACGGGAATCCGTGTCCTTGTGTTTTATCATTGTTTTGTTTCTTAATTGCCTCCTTCATCTGTATTAGGATTAGGGTTAGGGTTAGGAATATCAAAGTTGGAAAGGACCTCAGAGGTCTTCTAGTCCAACCTCCTGATTTAGCAGGAAACCTTACATCATTCCAAATGAATGACTGTCCAATCTCTTTCTAAAAACTGCCAGTGATGGAATATCCACAACTTCTGGAGAGGACAAAACAATGGCTACCCACCTGCCTTCCATTGAGGGCCTGTACGCTGCACGAGCCAGAAAGAGGGCTGTGAACCAATCTACAGACCCCTCACATTCTGGACATCAATTGTTTCAACTCCTACCCTCAAAATGATGCTATAGGGCACTGCACGCCAGAACAACTAGACACAAGGACAGTTTTCCCCCCTGGGCCATTACTCTGCTACACAATTAATTCCCACAACACTGTCGAATTATCTACTAAGACTGTATTACTACTACTACTACTACTACTACTACTACTACTACTACTACTACTATTCTGATCCTTCTTATTACCTATCTCTTTCCACTTATGGCTATAACCACGTTGCTTGTATCTTTACAATTTATATTGTTTTATTTAGTTTCCTAGTATGATTGATTGCTTATTTAGTATCCCATGACTATCACTAAGTGTATCTTATGATTCTTGATGAATCTGTACCTGTACCTGAGAGACTGCCTCCTGCCGATTACCTCCCATAGACCGATTAGATCTCACAGGTTAGGTCTCCTCCGGATCCCATCTGCCAGCCAATGTCGGCTGGCGACTCCCCGGGGGAGAGCCTTCTCTGTCACAGCTCCGGCCCTTTGGAACGACCTCCCCGTGGAGATCCGGACCCTTACGACCCTCCCGGCCTTCCGCAAAGCCACCAAGTCCTGGCTGCTCCAGCAGGCCGGGGGGCTTGTGAAATATCCAGCCCCACGGAAAATGTGAATGTTGCATATTTTTAAAGTATTGTTTTGTCTATTTATCCCCCCTTCCCTTGTCTATTGTAAGCCGCCCGGAGTTCTTCGGGAGTGGGCGGCATACAAGACAAATAAATAAATAAATAAATAAATAAATAAATAAATAAATAAATAAATAAATAAATAAATAAATAAATAAATAAATAAATAAATGTATTTTTAATGTACACGGAGAGCATAGGCATCAAAGAGAAATTCCTTGTATATCCAATCACACTTGGCCAATAAAGAATTCTATTCTGTTCTGTTCTGTTTTGTTCTAATTCTATTTTCTATTCCTTATTCTATTCTATTCTATTCTAGTCTACTCCTGATTCTTTATTCTATTTTATTCTATTTTATTCTATTTAATTTTATTCTATTCTATTCTAGTCTAGTCTAATCTACAGGTGCATTAAAGAATGACAGACGAATAAAAGATGAAAAGAAAAATAAAATCTCAGCTGAAAAGAAAAAAAATACGATCTCAACTGAGAGAAAAATAATAAAATATCAGCTTGTAGTTAGTCTAAAAGATTCTAGAAAAAATAGTATTTTGTAATAACACAGAAGAGAGTTTTTTTTCCTTTAAAAATGTTGGGGTCTTCATAGTTTATAATCCAAACTATATAGTTTAATTAGCATAAATATAGTATAAATATAAATGGATGGGGGATGCCTTCTGGACTTTTCCCCAACTGTTTAGATACAGCCGTACTGAGTGAAGCTTTTAAGTTGGTGAAAGAGCTGGAATTGATTCTCCAGGAAATGGAAGCGATAGAAGAAAACATGGGTAAGTTACTCTGAGTAACTTATATGAGTAAGTTGCTCCTGTGTGGAGAACAATTGGAGCCAAGGGGGAAGCTAGGAGGAGGCTTGGTTTGATTTGCATCCCTTCTGCTGTTATCTGTTCAGGCTTGAGTAAATTGTTATTCCCAACTAGCTTCCCTTCTCCTCCTTTTCCCTCCCTCTCTTCTTCTCCCTCCCTCCCTTTTCCATCTCCCCTTCCTCTCTTCTCCCTCTCCCTCCCCCTTTCTCTCTCCCCTTCACCTCTCCCTTTCCCTTCTTCTTCTCCCTTTCCCCTCCCTCTTCTTCTCCCTCTCTCATTCCCTCCCCTTTCTCTCTCCCCTCTGCCTCTCCCCTTTCCCTCTCTCCTCCCTCTCGCCCTTCCTCTTCTTCTTCTCCCTCTCCCCTTCCTCTCTTCTCCCTCTCTCATTCCCTCCCCACCCTTTTCTTTTTCCCCTCCGCCTCTCCCCTCCCCCTTTCCCTCTTCCTCCCTCTGACCCTTCCCCTTCTTCTCCCCTCTTCCTCTCCCCTTCCTCTCTTCTCCCTCTGTCATTCCCTCCCCTCCCTTTTCTTTCTCCCCTCCGCCTCTCCCACTCCCCTCACCCTTCCCCTCTCTCCTTCCCCTCTCCCTTTACTCTGTTCTTCTCCCTCTCTCCTCCCATCCCCTCTTCTTCTCCTTCCCCCCTTTTTCCTCTCCCATCCCCCTCTCCCCTCCTCTTCCTCTTCTTCTCCTTCTCCTCCCCCATTTTTCCCTCCCCCCTCCCCCTCTGGTTGTAAGTCAACGTCTACCTATATTTCTTCCTTCCATTATTTTAACCTAAATGCTTTTTACCACACTCCCAAGTTTATTCCTTTAGATTTATGTCAATACAAAAAATGGGGAGAGACCTCCGGTGCATCTGATAAATCCCTTTTCTCATTTTTCTCCCCCTTTCTGGTGTCCCCCTTGGCATGGCTGAAAGAGACGATAAAGGGGAAGATAGAATCAGGGTGGAAAGGTTTTCAAGGCCATCTCTATTATATTTCTGAATCAACCATGATCTATCCTGAAGCTATCCTTGAATGCGAAGACCTGGAGTCCGTTTTAGCTCCAATCCCTGACTTGGAGACACAAGTAAGTCGAAGTTTCCTGGTCTTTTCCAGAATAATTTAACATTTTGAGAATATGTCATAAGAGAATTGAATTGAATCGAATCGAATAACAGAGTTGGAAGGGACCATGGAGGTTTTCTGCGCCGAGGTGGTGCAGTGGGTAGAGTGCAGTACTGCAGGCCACTTCAGCTGACTGCTAGTTCAGCAGTTCGGCGGTTCAAATCTCACCGGCTCAAGGTTGACTCAGCCTTCCATCCTTCCGAGGTGGGTAAAATGAGGACCCAGATTGTTGGGGGTGATATGCTGACTCTGTAAACCACTTAGAGAGGGCTGAAAGCCCTATGAAGCGGTATATAAGTCTAACTGCTATTACTATTCTATACGATTTCAGAGAAATGATTGTCCAATCTCTTCTTGAAAACTTCCAGTGTTGGAGCATTCACAACTTCTGGAGGCAACTTCTGTTCCACTGATTGATTGTCCTCACTGTCAAGAAATTCCTCCTTAGTTCTAAGTTGCTTCTCTCCTTGATTAGTTCCCACCCATTGCTGGCAGTGGCGCAGTGGTTAAATGCAGCACTGCAGGCTACTGCTAGATCAGCAGTTCAGCGGTTCAAATCTCACCGGCTCAGGGTTGACTCAGCCTTCCATCCTTCCGAGGTGGGTTAAATGAGGACCCGGATTGTTGGGGGCAATATGCTTACTCTCTGTAAACCGCTTAGAGAGGGCTGAAAGCCCTATGAAGCGGTATATAAGTCTACTGCTATTGCTATTGCTTCTCCTGCCTTCGGGTGCTTTGGAGAATAGGTTTAACAGATTTAACAGATTTAAACTGATTGATCCTTCTCTTCATTGTGAGATATTGGAAGACTGCTGTCATGTCACCCCTGGTCCTTCTCTTCATTAAACTAGACATGCCCAGTTCCTGCAACTGTTCATTATACATTTTAGCCTCCCCTAATCGTCTCTGTTGCTCTTCTCTGTGTTCCTTTTTATTGCTAACTCTTCCAAACATTCCTTCCTCCAATGAAGTCCCCTGCACGGCATAGATTATACGTCACAGGGACTCTCCCCAAATGCCAGAGAGGAGCCTTGCCCAAACACAAAGTGGTCACCACATTTAGCATTGTAAATCACAAAAAAACATCAGCAAAACAAGTGCCTGGCAGAGGGGGTCTCTGTGCAATACAGACCCATCCTCATCTTTCATCTTTTAATCCCGAAATAAGGATTCTTTAAAAATGACTCATCCTAGGCTTCGAGTTTTAATAAAGGGATTCTTGCTTCCTTTCCATTTTTTTCATGTTGTTGTTGTTGTTGTTGTTGTTGTTGTTGTTGTTGTTGTTCTTCTTCTTCTTCTTCTTCTTCTTCATCCTCCTCCTCCTCCTCCTCCTTCTTCCTACCACTCTCTGTGAGTTGCTAAGAGCTTTGCATTTGGTGTGGTTTAAACATCTGAAGTAGGCAAATCAGCAGTTCTGTCTTTTCTGTAGCACTTTGCGGAATTTATGACTAAATTCTCAAGAGTTGGGGTGTGGATTGGCCTTCAGAAGAAGGACCGCAACTGGATATGGGTTTATGACAACTCTACTTTGGACACAAGGTAAGTCTGTTCTTGGAAAAAAAAACACTTTGCATACTATTTCTTAGGCACAAAGCGGTGTGCTTGCATTTGTTATGCACCAAATGTGTACTTTAAAAAAAAAAAAGTTCTGTTTGGCTGAAGACCAGAAATTATATGGACAGTCTGTCAGGGTTCCAAATAGGAACCAAAAGTAAATCAGAATCCAAGGCAAAGTATTGCTCAAAGTCCCAATTTATGAAGAGAGCCAGGTTGGCACATCTGGGAAAACCCGAATCCGAAAGCTTCCCAGTTTTCCCCACCCAGTTGAAAGGTCAACACCCACAAGTCCACATCCCCACACCCACAAGTCCATCCCATGGTCCAATCTCCCACTGCCATGCTGGCAGTTCCACCCATCCAGTTCCGGTCAGGTGCAGAAGTGCAGAGACAAAGGATGACCTTGGTTTTCTAGAAAGAATGTTGTTATGGCTACATATCATCTAACTCCGTACAATTCCCACAATAGAAAATGCATAGTAGAATAATGGAAAGTGTGGCAGGTCAACGATCCAAAAAAAAAAAAAAGATGGCTGCAGGCCTGACAGTGTTATAAGGACTGAATCAAAGCCTGCTGTTCCCCATCCAGACCTCTCCCCCTCCCAGGCTCCAAACACCAAGAGAAGACCTCTGTGACATCACTTGCATCACCCAGGGTGGAGATATATACAGGTAGTCCTCGACTTACCACAATTGAGCCCAAAATCTATGTTGTTAGGTGAAACATTTGTTAAGTGAGTTTCCCCCCTATTTTATGACTTTTCTTGCCACAGTTGTTAAGTGAATCATTGCAGTTGTTAAGCTAGCAACTCAGTTGTTAAGTAAATTTGGTCCCACCATTGACGTCGCTTCGGTAAGTGAATCTGGCTTCCCCGTTGACTTGTCAGATGGTCACAAAAGGGGGTCACGTGACCCCGGGACGATGCAACAGTCATAAATACAAGCCAGTTGACAAGCCTCTGAATTTTGATCAGGTGACCATGGGGATGCTGCAACGGTCGTAAGTGTGGGAAATGGTCATACCATACCATATGGTCATCTAATGTCTGCTCCAGTAAGGTCCATTCCGCCCAGGGTTTAAGGATGTAACTACCGCCTACGATGTCAACGTTGTATGGATGTGAAATGATTTGGTAGCAGTTTCCTTATAGCTCTTACAGAGAGAGGCAAGGCTGCCTGGCCTGATCCGTTGTGCGTTTTTCTCTATTTTCTGCAGTTTCTGGAAACCAGGAGAACCAAACCCCAAGAACACGTGTGTTGAAATTGAAAAAAGTTGTGCCGAAAAAGGAAAGTGCTGGAGTAGCATTGCTTGCAACCAAACCAAGCATGCCCTTTGTAGATTAGAGGCAAATCCGCGATGGATATCTTAGGATACGGTTGTCCCCATCTCTACGCAAAAGCACCAACCGACGAAGCTTTATTATGTCTTCACAAAACCATTTGGGCTGCAGATAAGAGTGCCATCCTGCTGCTTTGATGCTTTTCCAACTGGCTTCTTCCATGCTGCAAAAGAGATTTCCGTGTGAATTGGTGAAGTGCAACAGAGAGGACCCCAGGAGCGCAAAGGCTACAGTAAAAAGACATGTTCTATTGCCAGAAATGGAATCAGATGATTGATTAACACTGGCTCCCTCGCCTTCTTCTCCTTCTCCAGAGACCACCCGATCTTTCTGATCCAACTTCTTAGCATTAAAAGATGCCAAAATGCATAACATTTTATTTCCATGGAAGGTGGCATTTGAAGGTTCTACAATCTACCCAGATCAGGGGTGAAATCCAGCAGGTTCCAGAGAACTGTAGCGGAAATTTTGAGCAGTTTGGAGAATCGGCAAATGCCACCTCTGGCTGGCCCCAGAGTGGGGTGGGAAGGGAGATTGTGCAGTATCCTTCCCCTGCCACGCCCACCAAGCCACATCCACAGAACTGGTAGTAAAAAAAAAAAAAGAATTTCACCACTGCCCCAGATTGCCTGGATCCCTGGCAATCTTTGGCGAGAAGCTGAGATTTCGGCCTACCTATGCGACCTATGCTTCCAAAGTTTCTTAGATACATGAGTGGGACAGAGAGGGCTGACCCTTGGGATGAACTTCCCAAGAGTAAGAATAATAATATACATTACCAAAAGCAGGTTTTCCAAGGTAGCAGTAAATACAAACAAAACACAAGCAGTTTCACTTTCAGTTCTCGGCTAAGCCAGGATCCTTCCTGTCTCCTTGTTGTTCACATAGCAAATACTGTTTCAGAGTCCAAATAGCTCTCATTGGCTGACTTAGTTGCTCTGCTTATATTGGCTGACCTTCTTACCATGCGTCAGCTGAATACTATGGATGCTGGTAGACAGAAGCCGAAATGTTTTTCTTCTTATTTTCCTCCCCCAAAACTAAGGTGCGCCTTATACTCTGAAAAATACGGCAACCTTTTTCTATTATCCCATTGTTCAAAGCGTGCACTTTCCCCCATTTAATGCTATGAGGAGTTTCTAGTCAGCCAGAAAGGTAGATATTGTCTTTTCTCTGATCAAAAACATTCATTTAGTCATCTCAACAAGTTCTATGCTCTTCACCAACCATTCCTCCATTGTG
Organism: Thamnophis sirtalis; assembly: GCF_051295495.1. Classification (NCBI taxonomy): domain Eukaryota; kingdom Metazoa; phylum Chordata; class Lepidosauria; order Squamata; family Natricidae; genus Thamnophis; species Thamnophis sirtalis. The sequence goes on from NW_028261390.1 coordinate 1,482,225, forward strand.
AATTGCTGCCACACCTTTCTGCACAATGTCAATTTCAACCACATATTTCCCATGTGTACACAATTTTTAGCCTATTTGATCAAGCATTTTTTCACTTGGTTTTTTTTTTTTTTGCCTTCTAGGCAGATGTGTTAACCACTAAGCCACAAGGTTCTCCTCCTTTATCAGCTGAGCCAGGGAAATAGGTATGTATTTAGTGTCACAACCTCTGGTATGCCCAAATATGGGAGGAAGTCTACTGCTAGAACCTTGTGGCTTAGTGGTTAAGTCTACTGCTAGAACCTTGTGGCTTAGTGGTTAACACATCTGCCTAAGATGTAATACAGCACAGGTTCGAATCCCAGTAAGGGTATGGCTAGCTGATGAGAGCTAAATAGCTTGAAATAGATCTATACTAGTCTCCCTTTATTTATTTATCAGCACAAATACAACACACACACACACACACACACTCTTAAGCATTGTCTATGAGGTCATCAAGGTCTCTTCCGCCTCTTGCAATAAATCCACCAAGGAGAGAAAACGAGAGTTGGAAGACAGTTCTGAAAGAGCAATGACGCCAGCAATCGGCTTGCTTATTTTTTCCATTGTTTTATTTTAATAGCCAGGTTTTCCTTGCAAACCCAGCTTTTCAGTTCATGGCAGTTGGCATTCATCCAGTTGCGGCTGTCGGTTGAAGGATTGATCAAAGTGCAGCCGCGGTCCCCTTTTCTGGAGCCTTTTGGTTGCCTGGAATGGCCAAGGGTCCAATACCTATTGGAAGAGGAGGAGGAGGAGGAGGAGGAGAGGGGAGAGGGGAGGGGGAGGGGGAGGGGGAGGAGGAGGAAGATTCTTATTACCTAAAAGAAAGACTCCGGAAGAAGGTGCTTGAGCGTGCTATTCTTTGAGACCAGGAATCTGCCACCTGTGGATTAGAATCAGAATAGAGCCAGAAGGTCTCTATTGGAGGTCTTCTAGTCCAACCCCCTGCATTTTATTACCCCACTGGGGAACATCATCAGTGCTGGAAGGGAGTGGAGGAGGAGGAGGAGGACTGCAGGGTCCTTGGTGCTCTCTGAGCTTGATTGTTTTCGTGCAGACATTTCACCACCCCACTAGGTAACATCATCCTTGTTAGAAACAAGTAGGAGAAATAGCAAGCCCCCCCCCCCTTTTTAGCACTGATGATGTTAGCTAGTTGGGTCATGAAATGTCTGTAAGAACACAGCCAAGCTCAGAGACCACCAAGGATCCCACATTTCAATCTGTCCTAGGTCAACCTGTCTGTCTAGTTTAGACCCAAGGAGTAGGGGTCTGTGTGTGTTTGTGTGTGTGTGTGTGTGTAGTTGTTAGAATGCAGTATTGCAGGCAGTACTTTACTTTGTAAGGGGCTGCCAGAAAGAAGGCCTCGGCCTATTCTCCAAAGCACCTGAACGCTGGTCAAAAACCAGTGGATGGAAACTAATTAAGGAGAGAAGTAGGAATTTCCTTGCAGAACAATTCATCAGTGGAACAGCTTGGCTCCAGAGGTTCTGGATGCTCAAACACTGGAAGTTTTTTTTTTTAAAAAAAAGATGGACAACCATTTGTCTGAAATGATATAGGGTTCCCTGCTTGAGCAGGGGGCTGGACTAGAAGATCTCCAGGGTCCCTTCCAACTCTGTTACTCTTTTATTCTGCCTCCTGGTTTCTACTCCGGGTGCTTTTAACCATTGTCCCAAACTTTCTTTTTTGTCAAATTCCTGCTCACTCCTAAATTCCCTGGGAAGTCTGTGTGTGTGTGTGTGTGTGTGTGTGTGTGTGTGTGTGTGTGTGTGTGTGTAGAGGTCAATCCCTCTTCCTAGTGTGAAATGCAAGAGCTGCCCTGTTTGAAGGTGCTTCAACAGAATGATTCCACTGATAAAGAGACTATTTTAAGATTTTTGAGGCCAAAGTTTCTATTGACATTTGCTAAGTAAGTTTTGCCTCGTTTCACAACCTTTCTTGCCACAGCTGTTAAGTAAATCACTGTTGCTGTTAAATTAGTGATACAGTTGTTGTGTGAATCCAGCTTCCCCCATTGACTTTGCTGGTTAGAATGTCGCAAAAAGTGGACCACGTGACCTCGAGACACTGAAACCGTCATAAATATGACTCCGTGGACAAATGTCTGAATTTTAATCACGTGACCAGGGGGAATGCTGCCATCGTAAGTGTGAAAAATAGTCCGTGTCACTTTTTCCAGGGTCATAACTTTGAATGGAAACTAAATAAACTGTTGTCTATTGAGGACTAACTGTATTGCAGGAAAGGCAGGGGTGAAATCCAGAAGGTTCTGACAGGTTCTGGAGAGCCGGTAGCGGAAGTTTTGAGTAGTTCAGAGAACCGGCAAATGCCATCTCTGGCCGGCCCCAGAGTGGGGAGGGAATGGGGATTTTGCAGCATCCTTCCCCTGCCATGCCCACCAAGCCACGCCCACCACACCACACCACGCCACGCCCACCACACCATGCCACGCCCACCACACCACGCCCACAGAACAGGTATTAAAAAAAATTGAATTTCACCACTGAAGGAAGGGTGCGGGCAGCCCAATGTCCAAACATCCTTTCCTGGACTTCACCGTTAAAGACTCACTCAGTGATTAATTTGGATCCATCTGACCATTTCCAATTATCGCCCTTATTTGCAGCTGAAAGGCCAATCCAAGAAGGCTCACGGAGCTGGGTGTTGAGATAAGTCTGCAAAAATAAGCCAAACACAACATTTTAAGGAAAGCTTTACCATTGAGCACGTGTGAAAATTCGGATGATGCTAAACTCTACTTGGTTTATTTCCTAATTTGTAAGCTTGTCAGG
>NW_028261390.1:2102283-2107283 GCF_051295495.1 Thamnophis sirtalis
ACACCAAGTGTTTCTTCACACAAGGGCAAGCAATCTTGGAGGTAGGTCTTCCAAAACCACGTGTCCACCTCCCTTTCCTTCTTCTCCCTGCACATCAAGTCCTCCTCAATTAAAGCTTGGCTCCTGATGATGTTGTGTTGGTTTCTTCACAGCTGGTGTCCACTCAACCTTCTGGCGCCTGTTGGGACCTTCTCAATGGGATGGACGCCAACGCGCCTCGGACTTGACTCTATTCCTCCAGACGGGGGTAGAAAAAAATAGGCAGGTGGGACTTGCAAGGATTCATTTAGTGACTGTTCAAGGTTACAACGGCAGTGGGAAAAAGTGATTTAGAGCAGTGTTTTGTCAACCTTGGCAACTTGAAGATGTCCGGACTTCAACTCCCAGAATTCCCCAGCCAGCATTCGCTGGCTGGGGAATTCTGGGAGTTGAAGTCCGGACATCTTCAAGTTGCCAAGGTTGAGAAACACTGTCCTAGACACTGTTTATACACGAATGCTGGCTGGGGAATTCTGGGAGTTGAAGTCCGGACATCTTCAAGTTGCCAAGGTTGAGAAACACTGTCCTAGACACTGTTTATACACGAATGCTGGCTGGGGAATTCTGGGAGTTGAAGTCCAGACATCTTCAAGTTGCCAAGGTTGAGAAACACTGTCCTAGACACTGTTTATACACAAATGCTGGCTGGGGAATTCTGGGAGTTGAAGTCCGGACATCTTCAAGTTGCCAAGGTTGAGAAACACTGTCCTAGACACTGTTTATACACAAATGCTGGCTGGGGAATTCTGGGAGTTGAAGTCCGGACATCTTCAAGTTGCCAAGGTTGACAAACACTGATTTAGAGAAAGACCTTTTTTTAAAAAAAGAAAGAGTAAATGAATGAGTTATTTATAATAATAAAGGGGGATTTTCAAATCCAATGAACAAATACATTTGGAAGAAATCTAGATAAAGTGAGCCAGGATGGGATGCGAGTGCAGATCCTGGAACTATTCCTGAAAAAAAAGTTTAAAATGCTAGAAAAGAAATAAATGATTTAAAAAAAGAAAGAATTAAAGCTCTCCTCCAGCTAAGCATGTGCAAAACTTAGCATAGGGAGTCCTCAGCTTATGACTGCAATTGAGCCCCAAATATCTGTTGCTAAGCAAGATATTTGTTAAGTGAGCTGTGCCCCATTTTACGACCTGTCTGCCCACAGTTCTTAAGTGAGTCGCAGCTGATAAGAGAGTCACTTGCCAGTCAGAAGGTTGCAAAGGGGGATCATGTGACAGCCCCCCCCCCCGAGGCATTGCAACTGTCATAAATGTGAGTCGGTTGGCAAACGTCAGAATTTGGATCACGTGACCCCAGGGATGCTGCGACGGTCGTAAGTGTGAAAACTGGTCCTAAGTCAGTTTCCCCCGCCCCAGTGCTGTCATTAACTTTCAACCGTCACTAAACAAATCAAAGACGACTTATAGTCCTCAAGCCCTTCATTCATTCAGCCTCACAGACGTCCAGTCCTCGACTTACGACACTTTGTTTAGTGACCGTTCAAAATCACGCCACTGAAAAAAATGTCACTTCGGATGGTTTTTCACAATTACAACCTTTGCAGCATTCAAAATTTAGCCGCTTGGCAACTGACTCGTATTTAGGACGGTGGCAGTATTCCAGAGTCGTGGGAACACACTTTGCGACCATTATTCCCCATGCTGGCTGGGGTATTCTGGGAGTTAGTCCACCCATCTTAAAGCATGCTGGCTGGAGGATTCTGGGCGTTGTAGTCCTCCCCTTTTAAAAGCCTTCTGGCTGGGGGATTTCTGGGAGTTGTAGTCCTCCCCTCTTAAAGAGCCAAGGTGGCGCAGTGGTTAAATGCAGCACTGCAGGCTACGTCAGCTGGCTGCAGTTCGGCGGTTCTAATCTCACCGGCTCCAAGGTTGACTCAGCCTTCCATCCTTCCGAGGTGGGTGAAATGAGGACCCGGATTGTTGTTGGGGGCGATATGCTGACTCTGTAAACCACTTAGGAGGGGGCTGAAAGCCCTATGAAGCGGTATATAAGTCTAACTGCTATTGCTAGATAGATAGATAGATAGATAGATAGATAGATAGATAGATAGATAGATAGATAGATAGATAGATAGATGATAGATAGACAGACAGACAGACAGTAATGCATGGATGGATGATAGATAGATAGATGATAGATGATAAATATAAATAGATAAGAGCCGAGGTGGCGCAGTGGTTAGGGTGCAGTACTGCAGCCACTTCAGCTGACTGCTATCTGCAGTTCAGCGGTTCTAATCTCACCGGCTGAGGGTTGACTCAGCCTTCCATCCTTCCGAGGTGGGTGAAATGAGGACCCAGACTGTGGGGGCGATATGCTGACTCTGTAAACCGCTTAGAGTGGGCTGAAAGCCCTATGAAGCGGTATATAAGTCTAACTGCTATTGCTATTGCTATTAAAGCACTCTCCCTGGGGATTCTGGGAGTTGAAGTCTATGAGTCTTAAAAGCTGCCACGCTTGGAATCCCCTGGGTGAGCCTTCCAGCAATGGGAGCCAAGAGCAATTAATGGGGGAGGGAGGGAGGGAGGGATGGTGGGAGGGGCAGGGGGCAATTATAACTTCCGCCACTCCCAGAGGATTTTAGTGGGTTTACAAACAACAGAACATTGTTGTAATTAGAGAATCCCGATTTCTAACACAACACTGCCTCCCCACCAAGCATAAAACGACTCCTCATTTTACAAGTTTTCTTTTAGTGAGCGTTACAATTTGCACTGACTTTTTTTTACACCTACGACCATTGCGGCATCCCTGTGAAGTCACCTGATTTAAGACGCTTGGCAACTGACTCATATTTATGACGGTTGCAGTGTCCCTGTGGGGGGGGGGGAGGGTCACGCAATGCCCTTTTGCGACCTTCTGACAAGCAAAGCCAACGGGAAAGCCAGATTCACTTAACGACCATGTTCCTAACTTAAACAGCTGAAAGGATTCACTTAACAACAGTGGCAAGAAAGGTCGTAGAATGGGGCAAAACTCTCTTAAGATCTGTCTTGCTAAGCAACAGAAACTTCGGGGCTCTGTTGTGGTCGTAAGTTGGAGACTACCTGTATTATCTCAACCGCGAGCCCAAATTTTTTGTTGCTAAGCGAGACATTTGTTAAGTTGAGTTTTTGCCTCATTTTACGACCTTTTCTGCCACACTTTTAAACTGTTGTTAGGTTAGTAAAACGGTTGTTAAGTGAATCTGGGCTTCTGCATGGACTTTGCTTATCGGATGGTCGCAAAAAGGGATCATCTGACACCCCCCCCAGGCTCTGCAACCGTCACAAATGTGAGTCAGTTGCCAAGCATCTGAATTTGGACCACGTGACCCCCCGGGGGATGCTGTAAGGGTTGTGTGTGTGAAAAAGGATCGTAAGTCACTTTTCTCAGTAACTTCGAACGGTCGTTAAAGAAGCTGTTATAAGTCAAGAACGACCCACAACGCTTGCAAATAAAAATCCCAGGGAATAAAATCCTGCAAAGGTGAGGAGGTTCAACACCCCCTCCCCTCCCTCACTTAGGAAAGTTGCACCAACACCCCCCCCCCAAAAAAAAAAACACTTTTCAGGATGCACAAAGGTGGGCAAAGAAATTCAGCAGGAGCTGCTGAGGCTGTTTGCAAAAGTTGGCTACCTGGGTCCATCGGCCGCCTTCAGACAATTCCCCAAACCTGCTTGATACAAGCCAACAACCCCACCGCTGAATGTGTGTGTGTGGAGGGGGGGGGAGTCGGGGAGCCCTGTTCCCCCTACGCCGTACTCAGGACCGGAGCATCGGCTACGTAAAACCTGCATTTTTATCTGCCGGAAATGGTGTGTACCTGCTTGGACTGGGGGGGGGGGGGGAGAGGTTGGACTAGATGACCTCCAAGGTCCCTTCCAAGTCTGTTTTTATTCTGTTATTATTCCGTCACTCTGAAGTTGTGGGGAGTTTCGCCCCTAGAGGCTTTCAAGAAGAGACGGGTCTTCCCTCTGTCAGAAATGCTGCGTAGGGTCTCCTGCCAGGGCAGAGGGTTGGACTAGATGACCTCCAACGCCCCTTCCAACTCTGTTATCCTAGCTTGGCCTGGGATGGGAGGGGGGTCCTCTGAATGCAAAAGGAGAGGTGGCTGAGCTGGAAAGGAAGCGATTGAGGAAAGGGGGGGGAGCTTTGGGGAAAGAGGGGGGCTGCGGATGGGGCCCCTTGAGGGGGGTCTCGGGGAACGGAGAACCCTGGGGAGGGGGAGATGGAGGGGGGAGCCTGCAAAACTTTGAGGGGCACTTTCCGAGGCTGGAGACTTGGGGAGGGGCTGCGAGAGGGGGGGGGGGACCGAGGCAGGGATGGCCGGGGAGGGGGAGGGGGGTCTCCGCCAGGCGGCCGAGCCCAGCGCGCCCCTCCCGCGGTCATCCCCGCCGCCGCCGCCGCCTCCGTCCGTCCCCTGGAGTCCGCCCCTCCCCGGATGATGTCAGCCTGCTCGGCCCGGTGGCTGCAGCCCCCTCCTCCCTGGGGAGGCGGAGGGAGGCGGCATGGCCCGGCTCGGCCCGGCCGGAGGAGGCGGCGGCGGCGGCGGCGGCCCGCTCCCCCTGCGGCTGGACGCTGCGCCCGGGCCCGCGCCGCACTGGCTGGCGGTGCTGATGCTGCTGCTGCCGGACGAAGACGAGGACGACGACGGGGAGGAGGAGGAGGAGGACGGCGGGCAGCGGCAGCAGCACCAGGGCGGCCAGGCCGGCCGTCGGAGGCAGCAGCAGCAGCAGCGGAGGCGGCGGAGGAGGCGGCGGCGGCTGCTGCGGGCGGCGGGCGCTCCGGCCGGCGGGCTGCTCCCGGGGACCCGCGGCGGCGGCTGCTGCTGCTGCTCCTGCCGGCCAATGGGGGGAGCGGAGGAGGAGGAGGAGGAGGAGGAGGAAGGAGCCCCGCACCGCGCTCCGACCTGCCCGCCGCTCCGGTAAAGTCCGCAGCCGGCGAGGGGAGGGGAGGGAGAGCCCAGC
>NW_028261390.1:2109783-2153753 GCF_051295495.1 Thamnophis sirtalis
TAAATAAATAAAGGGAGACTAGTATAGATCTATTTCAAGCTATTTAGCTCTCATCAGCTAGCCATACCCTTGCTGGGATTCGAACCTGTGCTGTATTGCATCTTAGGCTGATGTGTTAACCATTAAGCCAACAGAGTTCTTCTCCTTATATATATATGTAGGTCTCTGGTTATTCGGGCTTTCTCCCGCGTAAAATTGGAGGTGTCTTGGCGACGTTTCGACGAAATAGATAGATAGATAGATAGATAGATAGATAGATAGATAGATAGATAGATAGATAGATAGATAGTTTATTTTTCAACTTTCCAGCTACCTTCTAAAGTTATACACACAAACACACACATATATACATACATACACATATATGCATATATACATTCAGGCTTTGTTGTTGGATGTGTCTGCATCCCAGATCCACCTCCCTTTCGCTCTGGCTTCCTATCTGCCTCTTCCTGCTTGTCAATAAACAAGGGTCGTGTGAATGATTCTCCCCGGGCTTGACGAGCAGGAGACTCAGCTCCTTTGGATCCGAATTGATTTCCTATCCATCGCAAATGCCCCCTGACCTTTGACATCCAATCTTGCCTGGCACGGGAGTTCAGCGTGGTTAAACAAAGGGAATCGGAATTAGGTTGCATAGCCAATGAAGGAGGGAGGCAGGGGGAAGGACGCAGAGAAAGAGGAGGGTCCCCCTTCCCAACACATCCTCTCCCCCCCCCCCGGCAAAAGACTCCCACAGAATTGGCACCTGCTGGTTAACAGAATATCAGATTTGGAAGGGACCCTGGAGGTCTTCTAGTCCAACCCCTGCTCAAGCAGGAGACCCTATGCAGACGAATCCAATCTCTTCTTAAAAACCTCCAGTGTTGGGACATCCACAAACTTCTGGAGTTGTTCCTCTGATTGATTGTTCTAAGAGTCAGGAATTCCTCCTTAGCTCCAGGTTGCTGATCTCCTTGATTAGTTTCCACCCATTGCTTCTTGTCCCGCCTTCAGGGGCTTTGGAGAACAGGTTGTGTCCCCCCCCCCTTCTTTGTGGCAGCCCATCAATACTGGACCATGTCTTCATGTCATCCGGTGTGTGGGCAAATGCTATATAGTACAAGTGTAAGCAGAATAACAGAGTTTGGAAGGGACCTTGGAGGTCTTCTAGTCCAACCCCCTGCTTAGGCAGGAAACCCTACACCACTTCAGACCAATGGCTATCCAGCATCTTCTTAAAGACTTCCAGTGTTGGGGCATTCACAACTTCTGGAGGCAACTTCTGTTCCACTGATTAATTGTTCTAACTGTCAGGAAATTTCTCTTAGTTCTAAGTTGCTTCTCTCCTTGGTTAGTTTCCATCCTTGGCTTCTCGTCCTGCCTTCGGGTGCTGTTGGCAAATAGGTTGACCCCCCCCCCTTCCTCTCTGGGGCAGCCCCTCAAATATTGTAACCCTGCTATCGTGTCTCCCAAGTTCACGGCTTCATCATCTTGCTGCCAGCTTGAGGATGGGACACTGGGCCTTGCCCCCTCCTTGGGCCGATTCACTGTCTGAAGACGGTGCCCCGTGGAGGGATCCTCGATCTGTAAATCCACTAGCGCTTTCCCATGGTCCAACAGTTCTGTAACTGATCCAATTCTTTCAGCGATCTCTTCCCCCCCCCATTTCCGCCACGCACAAATATTTCAACTCTTTCATCAGCCCTACTGCTTAACTTTTATTTCAACGTTCAGTAGCGCTTGGTAAGGCCTTGGTAAGGCCACACTTGGAATGTTGCACCCAGTTTTGGTGGCCACAATATTAAAAAAAAGACGTGGAGACTCTAGAACAGTGTTTCTCAACCTTGGCAACTTGAAGATGTCCGGACTTCAACATTCGCTGGCTGGGGAATTCTGGGAGTTGAAGTCCGGACATCTTCAAGTTGCCAAGGTTGAGAAACACTGTCCTAGACACTGAATTGTTTATACACGAATGCTGGCTGGGGAATTCTGGGACTTGAAGTCCAGACATCTTCAAGTTGCCAAGGTTGAGAAACACTGTCCTAGACACTGAATTGTTTATACACGAATGCTGGCTGGGGGAATTCTGGGACTTGAAGTCCAGACATCTTCAAGTTGCCAAGGTTGAGAAACACTGTTCTAGAAAGAGTGCAGAGAAGAGCAACAAAGAGGATTAGGAGGCTAAAATATAGGAAGATCGGTGCAGGAATTGGGCGCTTCTACTCTAGTGAAAAGTAGGGCGACATGATAGCAGTCTCCCCAATATTTGAGGGCTCCTGCAAAGACTAGAGGCTCAAACTATTTTCCAAAGCACCGAAAAGTAAGGCAAGAAACAATGGATGGGAACTAAGCAAGGAGAGAAGCAGTTTGGAAACAAGGGAGAAATTTCAGTTAGAACAATTCGATTCATTTCAGAAGTTGCGAGTGCTCCACAACTGGATGTTTTTGAGAAGAAACTGGACCGCCGTTGTCTGAAATGGCGTAGGGTCTCCTGATTGAGGAAGGGGCTGGATTAGAAGACCTCCAAGGTCCTTTCCAGCTCTGTTCTTCTGTTACTCTGCAATCCCATAAGGTAGTAGGGTAACAAGAAAAATCAGAGGCCGTCACTATCATCCAGGATCAGGACTTAGAGGGATGTTGCAAAAGATGATGATGAGAGAATAAGAAGGAGAAAAAGAAGAAGAAGATATCAATTCAGTTGTATCAGATTCTTGGCAATTCTATGGACCAGCTCTCTCCACGTATTCCAATCTTGTGCTGCTTCTCTTGAGTTCTTGCAAAAATAGATTCCCTTTCTTGTCTATATTTTCGGCGCACCGTCCATTCCAGAGCTGCCCTCCACCGCCAGGATGAGTGCAGAGCAAAATATGCCCTGAAGCTATACAGTTGTGATCCTCAATCACCGCTAGCCAAGAGGCCAGGTGCCTTCGCCCAAGGCTACCTATCCCATCGCTGGAGATTTAATCCGGTTCTCCTTTCGGTGTGCAACCAGTTTCTAGATTGCGGTCCAGGTCTCTGAGCCAGGAGAGGGCCGGGCTGTTCCGGCTAGTCATGCAAAGGCATTATGTGTGAGTGATACAATTTGTGGGTGACAATTCGGTCAAGGAACGCTGGAAAAAAATTGCATTCAGCCATCGCTGGATCAGGCCGTAAGTGGGCAGCTTTGGCGCCCGATGACCGAAGCGGAGAAAGTCTCCTAAGAGAATAGAGGAACGGGCCCCCTCAAAGCTCAGGAAATCTACGTCACAACAAATGGAAGAGAGTTTAGCCCTTTTTATCTGGCTTTGAAGGTGACCTTTTGGGGGGGGGCATAAAGACCACCAAGGTTGGGAAAGATGGGAGGCGAAAGGAGAAGGGGACGGCAAAGACCGAGGCGGTTCTGTCGTATTTCTCCAAAGTCTAGATGGTAGTGGCAGTATTTCTCTCTTTCTGGTTTTTTGCTCCGGAGTGAAGCTTTCCAATTGCTAAGTGAAATCTGACTTTCCAAGGAGTCACTCTGGAAAAAGGCAGCGGTGGGCCATTACAAGCATCCACATTTTTGAAATATTCCTCATTCTTGTTTGAACCATCTGGGCTGAATTCATTCAGAAAGAAGCATCGCTGTCTTATTTTTATTTTATTTTTTAATGTTGGTCCGGATAGAAATGTCAGCCTGCCTGCCTGCCTGCCTCTCTCTCTCTCTCTCTCTCTCTCACTCACTCTCACTCTCTCACTCACTCTCTCTCTCATCTGTCCATCCATCCATCTCTCTATCTCTCTACTAATCTGCCTGCCTGCCTGCCTGCCTACCTACATGTGTCTGTCTGTCTGTCTGTCTGTCTGTCTGTCTGTCTCTCTCTCTCTCTCTCTCTCTCATCTATCTATCTATCTATCTCATCTATCTATCTATCTATCTACCTATCATTATCTATCTATCTATCTATCTATCTATCTATCTATCTGTCTCATCTATCTATCTATCTATCTATCTATATCTATCTATCTATCTATCTATCTATCTATCTATCTATCTATCTATCTATCTATCTATCTACCTATCATTATCTATCATCTATCTATCTATCTATCTATCTATCTATCTATCTATCTATCTATCTATCTATCTATCTATCTATCTAACTACCTATCATTATCTATCATCTATCTATCTATCTATCTATCTATCTATCTCTATCTATCTATCTATCTATCTATCTATCTATATCATCTATCTATCTCTATCTATCTATCTATCTATATCATCTATCTATCTATCTATCTAATATATCTATCTATCTAATCAATCTATCTATCTATCTATCTATCTATCTATCTATCTATCTATCTATCTATCTATCTATCTATCTATCTATCTCATATTCCAATATCTTGTGCCAAGGAGAAGGAAAATCACTTCTTTCCCCCATAAATTATATTTTTGCCTTTCTCTTTCATGGATCCTGAGTGAGCCACATTTTTTTTTTAAAAAAATCCTCATCCTAATCTTTTCTAGATTTATCTAAGTGAACCGGATTCGTCCAACTTTCATTCTTCCTTCTCTCCAGTTTGGACTTGTATTGTCTAACTACTTATTTCCTTTCCTTCTATCCATCTCTCTTTCAATTTTGGGGTCTGTTTTTTTCCCTGGTGAGAAACAAGTAGATGAATGCTTCGGTTGCAGAGTTAATAACGTTCCCCAGCAAAGCCCAGCTGAATCTGCAGATTGAGAGATATCGCCCTGCACTGAAGTTTCTTTGAAAGCCAGATTGGGTTGTCGTTATTGTTCAGTCACTGTGTTGTGTCCGACACTTTGCGACACCGTGGGCCAGAGCACGCCAGGCTCCCTTGTCCTCCACTGTCCCCCAGAGTTTGCCTGAATTCATGTTTGTTATCTCCATGACACTATCAGAATAAGAGAATAGAATTGCAGAGCTGGAAGGGACCTCGGAGGTCTTCTAGTCCAACCCCCTGCTCACGCAGGAACCCTACACCATTTCAGACAAAAGGTTGTCCCATCTCTTCTTGAGAACCTCCAGTGTTTCAGAAATTCACAATTCCTGGAGGCAAGTTGTTCCACTTTCTCCCTGTTGCTTGTCATTTTGTCCCATTAATGCAGTGGTTCCCAAACTTGGCAACTTTAAGACTTGTGGACTTCAACTCCCAGAATTCTCCAGCCAGCAGAGCTGGCTGGAGAATTCTGGGAGCTGAAGTCCACAAGTCTTAAAGTTGCTAAGTTTGGGAACCACTGCATTAATGGACCAATCATTTCCTTGACTTTTTCTCTTGTTTTTCACATGTTGAAAGAAGCTTCGGGGTTTTTGTTGTTGTTGTTATTTTTAACTTTTGTTGCAAGCCTTAGTTCATTTTGAGCCTTAGCTTTCCTAATTCCGTCTTTGCAGCCTCGGGCTCTTTGCTGCTATTCTGCCTTAGTTGTGTTCCCTTCTTTTCCCCACTTTTTCTGCATGGCCTTTTCGTCTTTCCATTTATCAGAGGGTTTTCTGTGCGGCCATGCTGGTTCCCACTATCTTAACCATCTCATCCTCTGCCGTCCCCTTCTCCTTTCGCCTTCCGTCTTTCCCAACATCCGATAAAGTCTTCTTCAAAGCCAGGTTTTTAAAAAGGCTAAACTCTCTTCCATTTGTTTTGACAAAGCTGAATGTTTTTATTTTGTGTACGATTGGCCTTTCTGTCCACCTGATCAGCAGAACAAAGAGAACAGCCAGAAGAGACTCAAAACAGCCTCCGTACAGTTGCAATACAGAAGAAAAAAATTCCTAATGAGCACTTGGATATCTCTGCCATTCCAGGTTGGACATGAGGCTGCCCACTTCCTTGTGCTTATAATGTTTCATGTCTGAATTCCAATCCAGGGGAAATTTAGCAAATCCATCCTGGATGGGGGAAAACTAGGAGCTGCTTCATTCCAGAGTTAATGTTTGTTCCGCGTCCGTTCCCCTTGCTCTGTCCGTAAGGTGCAACCGAAGGCAGTGCTAAGCCGAGCTGATAAATGGAAATAAATAATAATTTAATCAGGCGCCGGCACACGGGCATTTGATGGTGCAGTGGCGCATGCATTTGAATAAAGAGGTTTTGCTCCTGTCAGGAAGATATTTTTTTTCAATTTCATATATACATTCACAATTATATGATCTCATAACTGTTATTAATAATATGTATTTATAACAATTTTTCCCTACTGTTAACAATATACTTGAAGATTGCTTTCTTACCATCCCATAGATCCCTCTTATCTTACAACGGTCCTACTTCTTCTTCCCTCCCTCCCTCTTTCCTTCCCTCGTTTCTTCTCTCCTACTCCCCTTCCTTCCCTCCCTCCTTCCCCTTCCCTCCTTCCTTCCTTCCCTCCTTTCTTTTCTCCTTCTCTCCTTCCTTTCCCCCTTCCTTTCCTCCTTCCTTCCCCCCTTCCTTCTCTCCTACATTCCCTCCTTCCTTCCCTCCTTTCTTCTCTCCTTCTCTTCTTCCTTCCCTCCTCTGTCAGGAAGATTTGGGTGGTTGAAATCCAGCAACGTAAGGCCAGGAATTGTGTGGAATTCTTTTTTTTTTTTTTAAAATCCCCTGGCCAGATGTGTGAATTCATGTGAGTGCAGAATCCCTTTGAGTTTAATGCTGAATTGTCAGCCACGATCACTCAGCCTCTCCCAGGCAGGTCTGGGAACATTATCGCTTCCGAGATATTTGTTAAGCGACGAGGTTCGCTTACGGCGTGAAAATACGGAGGGAGGCTTACAACCACAATTGGGCCCAAAGTTTCTGTCACTAAGTGGGACGACCTTATTTTGCCCCTTCGTACGATCATTCTTCCACCGTTGTGAAGCGAATCGCTGCAGTTGTTAAGTTAGTCACATGGTTGTTAAGTGAATCCGGCTTCCCCATTGGCTTTGCTTGGCAGAAGGTCGCAAAAAGAGGATGACGTGAAACACACACACACACACACACACACACATACACACACACCGGGGAAACTGCGACCGTCATAAATATGAGCCAGTTTTCCAGCGTCCGAATTTTGATCCCGAGACACTGCAACGGTCGTAAGTGTGAAAAAGTATCTTTTTTTCAGTGCCGTTGAATGGTCACTCAATGAACCGTTGTAAATCGAGGACTACCTGAAGTCTTGAATCTCAGTAGCCTGCGGCAAACAAGGGGAACCTCTTGAAAGCAACGAGATTGAAAGTGGAATGTCGAAAGGAAACAATTGGGTTTCCTGCTTGAAAGAAGAAACTTTGCAGAATTTGCATGCAGCCCCCGGCCGGCTGTGGCTTATGGTGGTTGGGGAAAATTGCAATTTCACTGACCTCGATGAAGCCTGGCGGACTACTCCGTGAGTGTGCGCCTGTACGTGCGTGTCAGATCAACCAATCAGAGTAATGCTGGAAGGGACCTTGGAGGTCCTCTAGTCCAACCCCCCGGCTCAAGGAGGAGACTCTGTATGATAAGCGTCTGTCCGGTCTCTACTTAAAAGCCCGCTTCTTCCTGTTGGATTTCTGGCTGGTGATCCTCATCTCCAGCTGCAGGTATTCCCAAATGAATCAGAATAGAGCTTTGAGGGGGGTCTTGGAGGTCTTCTAGTCCAACCCCTGACTCAAGCTGGAGACCCTCTACCATTCCAGCGATGTGGCTGTCCACTCTCTTCTTAAAAGCCTCCAGTGATGGAGCCCCCCACAACGTCTGGTGGCAAGCAGTTCCACTGGCTAATTGTCCTCACGGTCGTAAATTTCTTCCTTAGTTCCAAGTTGCTTCTCTTCTGGATTAGTTTCCATCTATCGCTTCTGGTTCTGTCTTCATGTGTTTTTGGGGAATAGCTTGACCCCCCCTCAAACATTGGGAGACTGCTATCCAGTTGCTCCCAGTCCTTCAGATCTGGTGATAGCACAGAGTTTAGGAGCGAATAGTGACAAGGCCTTGAGTTATGACGTTGGGTTCTTAAACTTAGAACAGTGGTTCCCAAACTTGGCAACTTTAAGACTTGTGGACTTCAACTCCCAGAATTCTCCAGCCAGCTCTGTCAACCACTGACTTAGAATATGGAATAATAGGGTTGGAAGGCACCTGGGAGATCAACGGGGAAGCCAGACTCCTTAACAACCCTGTTATCAACTTATTCAACCAACCAACCAATCAGAAATGGAGCTGAAAGGGACCTTGAAGGTCTTCTAGTCCAGCCCCCCTGCTCTAACAGGAGACCCTCTACTATTCTGCACTTCTTAAAAGCTTCCGGCGATGGAGCACCCACAACGTCTGGTGGCAAGCTGTTCCGCTGGTTAATTGACCAGGAAGTTTCCTCTTCATTCCATGTTGCTTCTCTCCTTGGTTAGTTTCCATCCGTTGTTTCTTGCTTTCTGGTGCTTTGGAGAATAAGTTGACGCTTCCCCCCCCCCTTCTTCTTTTGGGGCAGCTCTTCAAATGCTGCTATCATGTCACACACACACACACACCCGGCCCTTCTTTCCGCTGGAGTAGCTGTCCTGCCATCCTTCTTTCTTTCTTTTATGACGTTCCTGGCTCCGGTTTTCTCAGCGGTGGGTCCAGTGCGGAGCCCCAGGTGTCTTTTCCTGTAACAGGCCGGGCGCTGGTCTGCTTTGCTAGGAAATGCTCTGATTTTCTTTGAATTATTAATGGAAGCCTCTCCGGCGTCGTCGGGGGGGGGGGGGCTGACAGAGCCCCCCCCCCACACTCCCAATCTGTAGGCCGCCGCCCCTCCTCCTCCTCCATTCCTGGGGCCTTTGGGGAAATGGAGATAGAATTGAATGCAGGTGCAGGAAGAGGGAAGCTGCGGTGAGGAAGTTTCTCCCCTTTTAACCCTTCACTTTCTCCATCTGCGCACAGCCCCCCCCCCCGCCTAGGCTGGGTATGTGTGTGTGTGTGTTTGTGTGTGTGTGTGTCAGATGCCCGTTGGCCTCCCCCCTCCCCACCCCACCTCAAGTCGGTATCCCCAACACTTGGAAAAGGAGGAGGGCTGGCAAGTTGGGGAAGAATGGTGGGATTGTGCCACGGGCAAGGGTCCTCCCGAGGTCATCTAGCCTGGCCCTCTTGGATGTAGGAAGCCAGTTCTAAGTCATCCCGAAGAGAGAGAGGGCTGCTGGATTGGAAGCAGAGAGGAGACATTTGGGGGCCTCGAGTGACCCTTTAGAACGGCTCCAAAGATATACACACACACACACACAAACAAACACACACAGACACACAAACACAGCTATAAAAACACCCAAAATAAATATACATAGCACTAGAGATACAGGTAAGTCCTTGACGGGACTTGATGAGAGAAGGGACTTATGGCCGGTTTTCCACCCTTACGGCCGTTGCAGCATCCCCCCATGGTCACGTGATCAAAATTCAGAGGCTTGGCAAGTGACTCGTATTTATGACGGTGGCAGTGACCCGGGGGGTCCCCTGATTTCCCCTTTTGCGACCGTCTGATAAGCAACGGGGAAGGCAAGATTCATTCCACAAACCGTCCTGCTGATTTAACTGCCGTGGTTCACTTAACGACGGTGCGCCGAAAAGATTGTAAAACGGGGCAAAACTCACTGAACTCCACCGTCCCAGTGGAAAGTTCTGGGCTCGGCTGCGGTCGTGAGTCGAGGGCTGCGTGTGCTACCCACGCGACAGCTTTCTGCCCCAGCCGCTTAACTTTTTAAAGAGATAACGCAAAGACTCTCTGGGTAAATACGAAGACTTCTCAGGGATTCCAGAGGCATTCGTAGAAATGTGGTTTGCATTTAATTTTCTGGAACAAACCGAAGCAAGATATCTGAGCGGGGTGCGGCAGAGAAGCCGAATCAGAGAGAGAGAGAGAGAGAGGGAGGGAGAGGGAGAGAGAGAGAGAGAGGGAGAACAGGAATGAAAAACTGGAATTAAGACTGTCTGCCTGTAACTCCCGAGGGATCAGCAGGTGACATTAAGTGAGGAACCCGATCTCCGTTGTCGCAAGAGGCTCACAGCCGAAGTGTCGTTGGGCTGTTGGCTTTAGGGCCGTGTCACATATCATCTTTTGAAAAAGTCAGCAGTAGCCGAAAGCTGACAGACGGACGGACGGAGGGAGGGAGGGAGGACTGGAAAATAATCTGCCAGTCCCTGTAAAACTGGTTTTGCAATGGGTGGAAACTCATCATTTCATGACCCAACTAGGTAACATCATCAATGCTAGAAAGGAGAGGTGCGGGAGGAGGATTGTGGATCCTTGCTGCTCTCTGAGCTTGGTGGTTTTCTTGCACATTTGGCCCAGAAGATCTCTGTATCACACCCAATGTGTCAACGCACCTGGTCCACTTAATTCCTTAGCATTCTGAAGCTTTTCTGTCCAATATTGTCCAAACCTTTCAGAGATTCAAATACAGTGCACAAATGTCAATAGTTCATGTAGTGACCGTTCAAATTTACAACAGCACTTAATGTCTTATGGCCATTTTTCACATTGCGACCTTTGCAACATCCCCATGATAATGTGGTCAAAATCCAGATGCTTGCCAACTGTTTCCGATTTACGGCAATTGTGGCCTCCTTGGGATCATGTGATCCCGTTTGGCGAGCTTCTGACAAGGCAAGTTGATAGGAAAGCCAGATTCACTTAACAACGCTGTTACTAACTTAACAACGGCAACAATTCATTTAAGAAATGTGGCAAGGAAGATGGTAAATTTGCAGTGGTGGGGGAGGGAGGATTTGCTGAACAAGCGTCTCCTTTAGCAGCAGAATTTTGGGACTCAATTGTGGTCGTAAGTCGAGGACCACCTGTATTACCTCCGTCACTACCGCCCTATTTTCCCCCTCTTTCTCCCTCTGGATTCTTGTTTCTTAGCTAAACGGATCTTGGGGAAAAACAGTGGATGGAAAAGTTATTTCTTTAGGGAATTGCACCGAGAAAGGGAAAGTTGGCCTCGCTTTTTGTGTGTGGGTTGCAGATTGGGAAGAAATTTTGTTTTGCATTGTTAAAAGAAAATAAAAAGGATGCCCCCCCCCTCTATTTTCTCTAATTACTCTTCCCTTTTCTGACTGAAAAGCCAAACCAGCTTTTCCTGGCCTCGGTAAGGCGGGTAGAAAGAATGGAAAAACCAGCCTTCCTAACAGAT
Source organism: Thamnophis sirtalis (assembly GCF_051295495.1). NCBI lineage: Eukaryota > Metazoa > Chordata > Lepidosauria > Squamata > Natricidae > Thamnophis > Thamnophis sirtalis. Next base: position 2,120,838 of record NW_028261390.1, read on the forward strand.
CAGCATGGAAACCCTTGTTAGTTGCGAAGTCGTGTCCGACCCATCGGGACCCCACAGTTAGAACTCAGTGGAACTCCTTGCCACCAGAGGTTGTGGGTGCTCCATCACGGGGGGATTTTAAAAGGAAATGGACAATCTGGAATGGCATAGCGTGTCCTGCTTGACCTCAGGGTTAGACTAGAAGACCTCCAAGGTCCCTTCCAACTCTGTCATTCTGTATTGTGTAAATGTTCAGAAAAGGAGGACTAAGGATGACATGATAGCAGTCTTCCAATACTTGAGGGGCTGCCCCAAAGAAGAGGGGGGGGGTCAACTTATTTTCCAAAGTACCAAAAAGCAATGGGTGGAAACTAATCAAGGAGAGAAGCAACCTGGAACTAAGGAGAAATTTCCTAACAGTGAGAACCAGTGGAACAGCTTGCCACCAGAAGTTGTGGCTGCTTTATCATTGGAGTTTTTCAAAAAGAAACTGAGCAACTGTCAGGGAATCGTGCAGCAGCTGTCCCAATGAAGTCAGGGACACTGACCCGAACTTGTAGTTTTATATAAATAAATATATTCAACCGTCTATATTTGTATCAGTCAAGATGGGAGCATCGTGAGGTAAAATCCACACAGGAACATCCTCATGAGGTAAATCACCCATTACATGGAAGAAAAAGGCGGGAAAGAAGGAAACGCCCCCTTTTACCCACGGCCACCAATCACAGCGCTCGTTGCCTCATGCAGGAGCCAGCTCTGTCCAATCAATCGGCTCCGAGTGTCTGTCCTGACAGATGGCACAACTGTCGTTTACATTTAAATTATCTTAACAACCACCGTTTGTTTGAAATTGTGTAGGCAGTGTTTCTCAACCTTGGCAACTTGAAGTCCTGTGGACTTCAACTCCCAGAATCCCCCAGCCAGCTATGCTGGCTGGGGGATTCTGGGAGTTGAAGTCCACAGGACTTCAAGTTGTCAAGGTTGAGAAACACTGGTGTAGGGTCTCCTGCTTGAACAGGGGTTGTGGGGGGGTTGGACTAGAGGACCTCCCGAGGTCCCTTCCAACTCTGTTCCTGCTATTGTGTTATTATGATATATCATTCTGAAATGCGTATCTGAAAGTTTGGATAGTTTCAAAAAAAAAAAAAAGAAAAAAGAAAAGGGATGAAAAGGGAGTTTTCATTTGGTATCAAGGCTCATGCGTTGATGCAGAATATTTTAATGCATAAAAATGAGGGCCGGTGAAAGAATTCTTGGTTGATTAATCATCTCCCTTTTAACTGATTGACTTAATTTGAATACATTTTCTTATTGCCGCTACCTCGGTCGCTTACTTTGGACCAAAAAAGAAAACTTCCTTCTATTCGTCTCTTTTTCTCCTTCCTGCCATCCCTTCCATCTATCTCCTTCCTTTCTTTCCTTCCTTCCTTCCTCCCCTCTTTTTCTCCTTCCCTCCATACTTCCCATCTATCTCCTTCCTTCTTTCCTTCCTTCCTTCCCTCTTTTTTTCCTTCCCTCCATACTTCCCATCTATCTCCTTCCTTCTTTCTTTCCTTCCTTCCCTCTTTTTCTCCTTCCCTCCATCCCTCCCAGCTATCTCCTTCTTCCCTTCCTTCTTTCCATCTATCAATCCACCCCTCTCTTCTTCTCCTACCCTCCATCCCTTCCATCTATCTCCTCTTGTCTTTCCTTCCTTCCCTCTTTTTCTCCTTACCCCCATCCCTCCCATCTATTTCCTTCCTTCCTTCCATCCATTGATCAATCCATCCCTCTCTTCTTCTCCTACCCTCCATTCCTTCATTATCTCCTCTCCTTCCTTCCTTCCCCTCATTTTCTCTTTGCCCCGTCCCTCCCATCTATTTCCTTCCTTCCATCAATCCCTCCCTCTCTTTTCACATATGTTCCATCCCTCCCATCTACCTCTTCTTGTCCTTCCTTCTTTCCTTCTTCCTTCCAACGACCCCTCCCTTTCTTTTTTTCATACGTTCCATCTCTCCTATCTATTTCTTCTTGTCCTTCCTTCCTTCCTTCCTTCCCCTCCTCCCTCCCTCCTTCTCTGAATAATCTAAATAATATACACTTCCATTTTTCATTGTTGATCATACAGCCAGTAAGATGTTTGGACTGGATTTGGCATTTTTACCCACCAATTGAGTCCTTCCCAAGGACCTGGGAAAGGCAGATGTGCTTGTTATAGGGTTTCCTGTCTAGGCAGGGGGTTGGGCTAGAAGACCTCCAAGGTCCCTTCCAACTCTGCTATTGTATTGCATTGTATTGTATTGTATTGTATTGTTTGAGTTAATGAAAGGTATCATCACAGGATGTCAGCTCTTCCAAGTCAAGCTGCCTTTTGCAATTGACCGATGGTGAATTTGTCAATGCCGATGGTGTTTAAGGAGTGCGCCAGTTGTTTTGGGATTGCATCCAAGGCACCTATCCCTAGTACCATCTTTGCTTGGCTTTTGCCACAGTCGTCCTACTTCTATTTTGCAGGTCTTCCTGTTTTGAGTTTTTCTCTCATTCTTTCTGTTCCCTTCTGCTGTTTCCAGCTATTGTGACATCTGTTATCCAAGCTTTTTTCTTTCTTTCTTTCTTTCTCTTTCTAATCGACAATTGTTAAGTGTGGAGTGTTTTGTGGCGGGAGCTTCTCTTGTTTGAATTCTCAAGTCCCAGGGCAATTTTATCTCTTTCCTTTTCTTCCTCTGTTTCGGTGGCTGTGTCTGGGTTGCAACATTCAGGTTTTAAGACTTTTACGGGGGTCAACCTCTCTACAAGTTGGGCCGGTTGAAATTTTATTTATTTATTTAATTGTTTTTTTAAAAAAATAAATAAATTATTTAGTCTTTCAAAGGTAAAACTACAGGTAATCCTAGATTTACAGGAGTTCACAACACCACTGGGAAAAAATGACATCACCGTTGTTCACACTTCGGACCGTTGCAGCATCCCCGTGGTCACATGATCAAAATTCGGCCGCTTGGCAGCTGACTCATATTTATGACGGTTGCAGTGTCATAATGATGATTATGATCCCCTTTTGCGACCTGCTGACAAGCAAAGGCTATAGGGAAGCTGGATTCACTTAACAACAGGTTACCAACTTAACAGCTGCAGTGATTCACTTAATAACTGTGGCAGGAAAGGTTATAAAATGGGGGCAAAATTTAACAATTATCTCGCTTACCCAACATAAGGTTTGGGCTCAATTGTTGTCGTAAGTCGAGGACTCCCTGTACCGGGCCCCAGTTGGGTTTTGGGTTTCCGGACAGCTGTTTCCTACAGCTGGGTCTCTCTCAGGTTTCCTTTAATCTCCTAAAATTTCTCCTTCATTTATGATTTTTTTTTTCTCCCTCTCACGGATGGTTTTTTCAGAACGGCATTGTACTTTAATTCCCCAAATAAATGAAACCAGTGCAGTAAATTTCCTTTATACCTAACATTACCTTTGGCAAGTTCCAAAGGGGTTGAAATTCCTGCTTTTCCCCCTTTCTGTGCAAGTCCAGGTGTCTAAAGCGTTGATTATAGTTCCCGGGGAGTTTAACGTATTTGTTGTCTGGATTGTAATGCGGTCATTTCCCAACTATGGATGGCAGAGATTATTATATCACCAAAATATGCTTTCTTTGCAGAAAATCTGCAGTTCCAGGCTTGAAAAACACAAAGCCAGGCCTAGAAATATAGCAGTTCATTTAGTGACGGCTTAGTAACCATTCAACGTTACAACGGCACTGGAAAAAAGTGACTTATCACCATTTTTCACACTTAATGACTGTTGCAGCATCTCTCTGGTCATGTGATCACGGTCACACTTTCCCAGCATCGTGTGATTCCCTTTTGTGACTTTCTGACGTGCAACGCCAACGGGGAAGCCGTTACTAACTTAACAACTGCAGGGATTCGTTTAACGACTGTGGGCAGGAAAGGTCCTAAAAGTGGGCAAAACACGTTGACTAACTGTGCCGCTTAGCGACATCAAGGTTGGGTTCGATTGTGGTCATAAGGCGAGGACTACCTATAGATGAAGTTGCACCTGGAGGGAGGATGCGAGGAACGTGTCCTCGTCAGACTACCCATAGCAAAGTTGTTAGAGGTTGTGTGAATTTTGCCCTCTGCTATAATGGAAGGCACAATGTTGTGCACCCAAAAAGGATGCAGCTTAGTAGAATGAACCCTGGTGTGTAAATAAGAAAAAAATTGGATTTCTTCTGCCAGTGAATATCTGGGAACTCTCAGATGAAGCCTCTCCACGAAACAGAAAAAAAAAGGAGCAATGGGGCAACCTAGCCATCCCAATGTTCTTTAGATGTTTCTCTGGATTGAAATTCTCAAAAGTCCAAGGTTGGGAAATCCTTTGGAGCTGTAGAGCCCTTGGTTGCTCTCCGAGCTTGGTTGTTTTCTTGCAGACATTTCATGACCTAACTAGATAATGTGGGCAGGCTCCATTATGGTTGTACGTCAAAGATTACCTGCGGGGAGGGGGGGGAATCGACTGGAAGACCTCCAAGGTCCCTTCCAACCCTATTTGCCTTTGATTCTGCTGTTCTGTTATTCTGTTGCTTCTTACTGTTATTCTCTTACTTTGTTATTCTGTTACTCTGTTATTCTGTTATTTGTTACTCTATTACTCTGTTATTCCGTTATTCTGTTATTCCTTTACCTTGTTATTCTGTTACTCTATTATTCTGTTATTTGTTACTCTATTACTCTGTTATTCTATTACTCTGTTATTTCGTTATTCCTTTACCTTGTTATTCTGTTACTCTATTATTCTGTTATTTGTTACTCTGTTATTCTATTACTCTGTTATTCTATTACTCTGTTATTCCAGTTTTCTGTTATTCCATTACTCTGTTATTCCAGTATTCTGTTACTCTGTTATTCCAGTATTCTGTTATTCTGTTATTCTATTACTTTGTTATTCTGTTATTCTGTTATTTGTTACTCTATTATTCTGTTATTCTATTATTCTGTTATTCCAATATTATGTTATTCCAGTATTATGTTATTCCATACTCTGTTACTCTGCTATTCTATTACTCTGTTATTCCATTATTCTGTTATTCTATTACTTTGTTATTCTGTTACTCTGTTATTCTGTTATTTGTTACTCTATTATTCTGTTATTCTGTTATTCTGTTATTTGTTACTCTATTATTCTGTTATTCTATTACTTTGTTATTCTGTTACTCTGTTATTCTGTTATCTGTTACTCTATTATTCTGTTATTCCATTATTCTGTTATTCTATTACTTTGTTATTCTGTTACTCTGTTATTCTGTTATTTGTTATTCCATTATTCTGTTATTCCATTACTCTGTTACTCTGCTATTCTGTTATTTGTTACTCTGTTATTCTGCTATTCTGTTTCTCTGTTATTCTGCTGTTCCGTTATTCTGTTTCTCTGTCGTCCTGCTGTCCTGTTACCTTGTTATTCTGTTTTTTTGGCATAGAAAGGGAGGCTGAGCTCAGCCCCTGCAGATGTTCTGTGTTGCAGCTGCTTAAACACCTTTTTTCCCCCTCCTTTCTCTCCCTTCCACAGTGGTATTGGGCTGGCTCGGGCCCACTTTGAAAAACAGCCCCCATCTAACCTCAGGAAATCCAACTTTTTCCACTTCGTGCTTGCCATGTATGACCGTCACGGACAGCCAGTGGAGATCGAGAGGACGTCTTTCATCGACTTTGTGGAAAAGGACAGAGTAAGGTCCAAACTCATGCGCGGTTCTTGCAAACGTCGTCCCAACCACACACAGACACACACAGGAAACAGTCGGGATAGAATATCCTCAACCCCTTCCAGTTGCAGTTATTCTGATTTGTTTTTTCCCCCAGCAGCCATCAGATCCAGCAGAGCTAGACAGTTGCTGGAGTAATGTTGAAAATATCCTTGATGGCTCCCTGAGAGCCTTTTTTCATTCATGTCTTTATTCTGTTATTGAACATTTGTAGGGGGGGGGAGGGAAAGAAAAGATAACCCAGAGGAGACACCGAACGTATAAAAGGGAAAAAAGAACCAGGAATAAGTGGCAAGCAAAAACACCCAAGAATCTAAAATAGCATGAAGGGAATTTTGCTGCAACCTATCATTATGACTTATAGCATTATAAACTGCGTCTATCTTTCAAAAAAGGAAGTGAAAATCCCTCTTCACTCAAAGCTACCAGGTTAACATTTTTAATATGTTTTATTAAGGGTCATTCCAAGATAAAAACACGAATAAACCAAACGTTAGAAACCAAGAGAAAGCGAAAGAGAGAAAAACAGGACTCCTGACTTTTTCAGCGCAGTAAAATGCAAAAAACCCACCACTTTAACATTTTGCTTTATACTTCACAACTTTCCAAGTCATTCCTATAATAATAATAATAATAATAAACCCTTTCTAATCATCAACATCGAAGTTTCCTTTTTTTTTTTCCCAATTTCCAGTAAAAAGTCCAGAACTGGTTTCCAAGTAGAAACAAAACTCGATAAAATCCATAGATTAAAACAGTCCTTTCTCTTCTTCTCTGCTCACTCTGTCAAACTACATGCTTGGTGCAGTATAAATGGCTACTTAAAACTATCAGCTATGATACTTTCACTCCATGCGAGAAATCTAATTTTCCATAGAGTTAAAGGATGGTCTCTGGTTGAAGACCCTAATCTAATGAAGACGAGGTTTATAGGGCACTGAGGGAGTATTCCGGGGAGTGCTATCTATATTTTCACACCCACATAGATAAGAGTGGGGGTGGGGAGAGAAAGAGAGAGTGAGAGAAGAGGGGAGGAAGGAAGAAAAGAAAGAAGAGAGGGAAAGAAAGGAAAAGTGAAAAGGAGGAGAAAGGAAAGAAAGGGGAAAGGAGAGAAAGAAAGAAAAAGAGAGAAAGAAAGAGAAAGAGAGAAAGAAGAGAGAAAGAAAGAGGGAAAAAGAAAGAGAGGTAAATAAAGAAGAAAATGGAAATAAAGAGAGGGGGAGAGGGGGGAAGGAAGGGAGAAAAGAAAGGAGAGGGAAAGAGGAAAAGAGGAAAGAGAGAAAGAAAAAAGGAAAAAAGAAAGAGAAAGGAAAGAGAAAGAAGAGAGAAAGAAATAAAAAGAGAGAAAGAGAGAGAAGGAGGGAGAGAGAGAAAGAGAGAGTGAGAGAAGAGGGGAGGAAGGAAGAAAAGAAAGAAGAGAGGGAAAGAAAGGAAAAAGAAAAGGAGGAGAAAGGAAAGAAAGGGGAAAGGAGAGAAAGAAAGAGAAAGAGAGAAAGAAGAGAGAAAGAGGGAAAAAGAAAGAGAGGGAAAGAAAGAAGAAAATGGAAGTAAAGAGAGGGGGGGAGAGAGAGTGGGAAGGAAGGAAGAAAAGAAAGGAGAAGGGAAAGAGGAAAGAGGAAAGAGAGAAAAGAAAGGAGAGACAGAGAAAGGGGAGGAGGGCCAGCTCAGAAATGAGTCAATCTGGACAGGATGTCAAGGTAAGAGAAGGAGATAGGAAAGAGGGATGAGGGAGGATGGTTGCACCCAGGCTACTTTCTGCAAGAGGCCCTTTTCAGAGGAAGGCATGTCTGTCTTCTCCTTTTCCCAAAGTCCCCATCTTGTCGTAAGGAAGATCAGGGATTTCCCCCAGTCTCAGGAAACAAGAGACCACCCCAGTTTATCCACTCCCCTTCCAGTTTATTGTACCTCCAAAGAAAAGCGTCTCCCATTCGCCCACCATTCCTGGTCGAATGTCTCTTTTGAGGAACACCAAGTGGAAGATCTCCACTCTTTGGCTTTTCTCATTCTTCCTTTCCTCCTGGCAGGAGCAGAACGGAGAGAAAACCAACAACGGAATTCACTACCGGCTGCAGCTGCTGTACAGCAACGGTAAGGACCCTCCAGCCGTAATTCAGGGCTTTAGTAAAAAGCCTGCTGCCGTGGGTGAAGGCCACTCAGAAGACAAAAACTGCTGAGATATATTTGCTCATCCACATTTTGTCTTGTCCTGCAGTCGAATAGTTAGGGTTCAGGGTTCAGGTTGCTTCAGTAGTTTGCAAGGTGTGTTTGCAAGCAGTTGAGGAAAGGACAACCCCTAAACTCAGTAGTAGTAGTAGTAGTAGTAGTAGCAGTTAGACTTATATACCGCTTCATAGGGCTTTCCAGCCCTCTCTAAGCGGTTTACAGAGTCAGCATATCACCCCCAACAACAATCCGGGTCCTCATTTTACCCACCTCGGAAGGATGGAAGGCTGAGTCAACCCTGAGCTTCGGTGAGATTTGAACAGCCGAACTGCAGAACTGCAGTCAGCTGAAGTAGCCTGCAGTGCACTGCGCCACCTCGGCTCTAACTCACCCCAAATTGGTGGGCTGGAGGTCAGCACCTGGTGGGGGGGGGGTGTCTCCTCTTTTAACCAAACTCTGGACTCCTTGCAAATTCGAAGTAAAGCGTGTCTAAAGCATTTGTAAGAAACCGTCCAGACCCTGAGAAAGAGTGCAGAGAAAAGCAACAAAGATAATTAGGGGACTGGAGGCTAAAACATACGAAGAACGGTTGCAGGAACTGGGAATGTCTAGTTGAATGAAAAGAAGGACCAGGGGAGACATGATAGCATCTTCCAATATCTCAGGGGTTGCCCAAAGAAGAGGGAGTCAAACTATCCTCCAAGGCACCTGAGGGTAGAACAAGAGCAATGGGTGGAAACTAATCAAGGAGAGAAGCAACCTAGAACTAAGGAGGAATTTCCTGACAGTTAGAACAATTAATCAGTGGAACTCCTTGCCTCAAGAAGTGGGTGCTCCAATATGGAGATTTTAAAGAAGAAGTTGGACAATCCCTGTCTGGAATGGTTCAGGATTGGAATTGGAATTGGAATTTATTGCACTTATCTTATATGTCGCCCTTTTCTCCCCCGGAGGGGACTCAGGGCGGCTCACAATCCAGTCAGGGAAGGGGATACAGATAAGGGATAAAAAGACAAACAAAACAATACACAATTTAAAAGCACACAACAATCATACCATTCGAGGGGGGGGGGGGCAAAAGCTCTTTAGCCCCAGGCCTGTCAGAACAGCCAGGTTTTAAGGGCTTTGCGGAAGGCCTGGAGGGTGGTGAGGGTTTGAATCTCCACGGGGAGCTCGTTCCAGAGGGTCGGAGCAGCCACAGAGAAGGCCCTCCTCCGGGTAGTCGCCAGTCGACACTGGCCGGCGGATGGGATTCGGAGGAGGCCTAATCTGTGGGATCTAATTGGTCTATTGGAGGTGATTGGCAGTAGGATCTGCTTGAGCTGGGGGTTGGACTAGAAGGCCTCCAAGGTCCCTTCCAACTCTTGTCATTCCTTGTGGGCATTATCTTGGTTTGCTTTTCACAGCTCACTCGAACTTCTTTAAACAATGCACATTGGATGCCAAGTTACAATATACCTTCGGTGCGGTTTTTAACCTTTTAGAACGTTTTCCCAAAGGTGGCCGGTTTACAGAGAGCGAACTTCAACTCCCAGAATTCCCCAGCCTGGAATTCCAGCTGGGGAATTCTAGGAGTTGAAGTCAACACGTCTTCAAACAGGGAAACCCCTTGGGGTAGACCCAGGCCGGGGAGGCAGATGGTTAAACACCGCAGAGCTTACCTGGCAGGGTTGTTGTGAGCGTTAAAAAGGTGTGTGTGTAGTTCTCAGCCTTGGCAACTTGAAGAGAGGTGGACTTCAACTCCTAGATTTCCCCAGCCAGCTCTGCTGGCTGGGGAAATCTGGGAGTTGAAGTCCACCTCTCTTCAAGTTGCCATGGTTGAGACACTCTGTTCTGAAATCTCCCCAAATTTTGTTTTTTTTTCCAGGCCTTCGGACCGAGCAAGATCTCTACGTGCGGCTCATTGACTCCATGTCCAAGCAGGTAACAACGCCCTGTGCTTGGGGTGTGATGGGGAAGTATCCGTAACACATCTCTGGCCGGGCTTAAAAGGCTCAGAGTTAATGGGTCTGGGATTCAGAAACAAACACACACCACAACGCCCATTCCAAGCTCTTCCAAAGGACGCCGGGAGTTGTAGTTTGGAGGAAGCTGCCACGAACAGCTTCCTTTCCCAAGGAGACACAGCCTTCCCAGCATCTTGGCCATATATTACAGATAGCCCTCCGTTGCTAAGCAAGGCAGTTATTAAGTGAGTTTTTGCCCCCATTTACGGACCTTCCTTCCGAACAAGTCAACGGGGAAGCCAGTTTCACTTAACAACCATGTTACTAACTTAACCACTGCAGCAATTCACTTAACAAAGGTGGCCAGAAAGGTTGTAAAGCGGGGCGAATCTCACTTACAAATTTCTCACTTAGCAGCGTACATTTTGGCCTCCTTGTGGTCCTACGCTGACGACTACCTGTATTGTATTAATTTTTTAAAAAATTTATTAGTAAAAAAAAATACAACATCCATAATTTGTAAAAGACAATACAACATCCACTACTGTTTTGCTTTACATTTGACTACATTTCGAGATATTCCCATAATATCAAATCATTATAAACATCAAAGATTAGGTATCTTATTCCCTCCCTCTTTCCTTCCCTCGCTTCTTTTTTTCCATACCCCTTTCATCCCTCCCCCCTTGCCTCCTTCTCTCCTTCCTTCCCTCCTTTCTTTCCTCTTTTTCTCCTTTCCTTCCCCATCCTTTTCCTCTCTCAATCCCACCCTCCTTCTCACATACCTTTCTTCCTTCCTTTCCTCCTTCCCTCCCTCCTTCCTTTTCTCTTAATTTCCCTCCTTTCTTTCCTTCCCTTCTACTCTCCTTCTCTCCTTCTTTTCCTCCCTCTTCCCCCTCCTTACTATCCTCTCCTCTTCCCTCCCTCCTGCCTCCCCCGGTTTCTTCTCTTTCTTCTCCCCTTCTTTCTTCCCACCTCTCCTTTCCTTCTCTCCTTACTCTTCCTCCTTTTTATCCTTCCCCCCTTCCTCTGCCTTTCCTATTCCTCTCCTTTCTCCTCTCCATCCTGACTTCCCTACTGTCCCCCCTCCCTCCACTCCAATACGACTACCTGTATTGTATTTTACTCATAGAAATACGATGGTTTCTTATTTGTCACAAATCTTCCTTAACCCTGACCTCTGATCCACCCAGGATCAAATAAAATTAAATGCCCCCCCCAATCAGCTGTGTTATGAAAAGGCAGAGCTTTTGATCTATTTCCCTCCTTCCCCCCCAAAATTAGGCCTTTCCTAAAATTTGCTAGTGGGGGGAAACATCCGCAGAGATTCTCAGTCATCCAGGTCCCGGTTGTCCCAAAGGTGCTTTTTTCAAGAGGCAACTGGACTTTCTTAGTTTCTCTTTGAAGACGTTCCACTCCTCATCCAACAAGCTTTTCCAGTTCTGAGTCAGAGCTGAAGAAGTTTCGGTTCCACCACAAAACCGCGTTCGACTAAAAGCGCGCTCGACGAAACCGCGTAGCTGACGTCATCACAGCGCGACGAAAAAGCATGCTGTGAACGCTAAAGCTAAAATTAACCCCTAAACCTAAACCTAACCCCCCTAAACCTAATCGTAAACCTAACCCTAAACCTAACCCTTAACCTAATCCTAACCCTTAACCTAACCCTAAACCTAACCCTAAACTAACCCTAACCCTTAACCTAACCCTAAACCTAACCCTTAACCTAACCCTAAACCTAACCCTAAACCTAACCCTTAACTAACCCTAAACCTAACCCTTAACCTAACGATAAACCTAATCCTAAACCTAACCCTTAACCTAACCCTAAACCTAACCCTAAACCTAACCCTAAACCTAACCCTTAACCTAACCCTAACCCTTAACCTAACCCTAAACCTAACCCTTAACCTAACGATAAACCTAATCCTAACCCTTAACCTAACCCTAAACCTAACCCTAACCCTTAACCTAACCCTAAACCTAACCCTAAACCTAACCCTAAACCTAACCCTAAACCTAACCCTTACCTTAACTTGAATCGGCTTGCTTTCAAAGCGCTATTTAAAGCGCCCTTTTTTTCTCCGCGGTCGCTGTTGTCGCCCTGCTGATGATGTCAGCGACGCGCTTTAATCGGGCGCGCTTTAGTGGAGCGCGGTTTTGTCGTGCCACGGAAGTTTCTTGGATGAAGAGCAAAACGTCTTCAAAGAGAAACCAGAAAGTCCAGTTGCCTCTTGGGGGGGTGGGGAAAAAAAGGCACTTTTGGAAGAGCGGAGGAAAAATGCCATCCGGTCTCCGTTTGAGGAGGAAAACAAGTTAGAGCTCTGAAACGTGCTCACTCTGGAAGTGAGGAGTCCCAGGGAATTAATTCTTGCAAATAATTGAAGAAGCTTCATTAAGTTTCCATCTTATTAATCAACACCATTAAGTGGAGAGGCAGATTCCTGGCTGGGGGTGTTAAGAGCGCCTGGCCCAGATGGGACAGCGAGTGTTTAACACCTATTTTACACTGAGGAGTATCCAACTGCTGTGTTTTTCTGAACCCTGGATTTCACCCCCAGAGGTCTGGCTTTATGCTTGATGTTAAATTGGGGGGGGGGGGGAGGAAGAGAATAATGCTCTGTTAAGAAAATTACAGATGGGAAATCCAGCTGTTTCCCAACACAGGCGTTCCCTGGCATTATTCGAATTAACTGGCAAATACATGTAGTCCTCAGGTTACAACCACGATGGAGCCCCACATTCCTGTGGCTAAACGAGACAGTCGTTAAGTGAGTTTCGCCCCATTTTACGATCCCTCCTGCCACAGTTGTTAAGTGAAGCACTTCGGTTGTTAAGTTAGTAACACGGTTGTTAAGACACTCCGGCTTCCCCTTTGACTTTGCGAGGGGATCACAAGACCCCGGGACACCGCGGCGGTCGGTCATAAATATGAGTCAGTTGCCAAGCGTCTGAATTTGGATCACGTGACCATGGGGATGCAGCAATGGTTTTAAGAAGTGTGAAAAGTCAATTTTTTCAGTGCCGTTGTGACTTAGAACGTCACTTAACAAATGGTTGTAAGTCGAGAACTGAAACGCTGCATCCAGTTCTGGTCACCACAATACAAAAATAATCTAAAAATGCAAGTAGAAAAAAAGGAACCACCTTTGGTGGGAAGGCAACAGTATTCCATGCCTCTTCGGTGTTTAGTCATGCCGGCCACATGACCACGGAGACGTCTTCGGACAGCGCTGGCTCTTCGGCTTTGAAACGGAGATGAGCACCGCCCCCTAGAGTTGGGAACGGCTAGCACATATGTGCGAGGGGAACCTTCACCTTTACTTTAGTTTGATGAAAAGAAGGACTAGGGTTGACATGACAGAAGTCTTCCAGTATTTGAGGGGCTGCCCCAAAGAAGAGGGGGCAGGGTCAAAGTATTTTCCAAAGCACCAGAAGACAAGAAGCAATGGATGGAAACTAATGAAGGAAAGAGGCAACCTGGAACCAAGGAGACAATTCCTAATGGTGAAGCAATCAACCAATGGAATAATTTCCCTTCGGAGGTTGTGGGTGCTCCATCGCTGGAGGCTTTCAAAAGAGACTGGAGAATCATTTATCTGAAATGGTTTAGGGTCTCCTGCTTGAGCAGGGGGCTGGACTAGAAGATCTCCAGGGTCCCTTCCAACTCTTGTTACTTTATGTTCTATGAATTGGGCTCATAAGCTAAGCGACAGCGGTTACCACACACACACACACACACACACCCTGCGGCCACAATCTCATGTGACAGAACCAGGATTGGACCAGAGGGAACATCGACTACAATATGCTGGACCGGCTGAATTTTCCAAGTCAGTCTTAGCAGTAATAGCAATAGCAGTTAGACTTATATACCGCTTCATAGGGCTTTCAGCCCTCTCTAAGCGGTTTACAGAGTCAGCATATCGCCCCCACAGTCTGGGTCCTCATTTTTACCCACCTCGGAAGGATGGAAGGCTGAGTCAACCCTGAGCCGGTGAGATTTGAACAGCTGAACTGCAGATAACAGTCAGCTGAAGTGGCCTGCAGTACTGCCTTTAACCACTTCTTCAAGGTCAGCCCCATGCAAGAGAAGGGAAGGAGGGAGGAGGAAGGAAGGAAAGGAAAAGGAGAGAATGAGGAAAGAAGGAAAAGAATGAGGGAGGAATGCAAGAGAGGGAAGGAGGGAAGAAAAGAAGGAAGGAGGGAGAAGGAAGGGAAAAGGAGAGAATGAGGACGGAAGGAAAGAAGGAAAAAATGAGGGAGGAATGCAAGAGAAGAGAAGGAGGAAGGAAGGAAAGGAAAAGGAGAGAATGAGGAAAGAAGGAAAAGAATGAGGGAGGAATGCAAGAGAGGGAAGGAGGGAGGAAAAGAAAGAAGGAGGGAGAAGGAAGGGAAAAGGAGAGAATGAGGACAGAAGGAAAGAAGGAAAAGAATGAGGGAGGAATGCAAGAGAAGGGAAGGAGGGAGGGAGAAGGAAGGAAGCAAGGGAAAAGGAGAGACTGAGGGAGGGAAGGAAGAAAGCAATTGATACTGAGGACAGTAGACCACTTATGATCTTCTGCAGGAGACCAGCAGGTCTGCAACTATCTGGGCCCTTCCTAATGTTGCCTCTCCCCTTTGCTTGCAGGCCATCATCTATGAAGGTCAGGATAAGAACCCCGAGATGTGCCGCGTGTTGTTAACTCACGAGATCATGTGCAGGTAAGTCATGCTCTGGTGCAGCAACACGGGCTGGTAATGGGTGGAATCAAGGAGGACCCCTGGGAAGCTTCAAGCAGGGCGCTTTGGGGTGTGAAGAAGGCGAGACAGTTTTGCAAAGCAGCGGAAGCAACAACGGGACAACCTGGAGGTTGGACTCAATGGCTGGGACGCAGCGGGAAGTCTGCAGGGACAGGAGTCAAAAAAGTCAAAATGGCCACCGTGGAGAATCCAAACTGGGGGATTCAAAACAGCCACCGCCATGTTTAGATATCAGAAAAGGGATTGGCTGCCTGCTGTTGGGTTCAGGATGTTGAGTTGGTTGGACATTTGACCTGTTGAAGGAAAATATGTCTAACATTAATAACAAGACTGTCCAGAATTAATCTTTTGGGTCTAGCTGAAATCCATAGTTCTGCTGTTCTTGTTCATAAGGATCTGGGGCACGTGGTCTTGGCGAAGTGGTTTAAATTAAGATCAACAAGGAGCGTTTTAACCCAGTCATGATTTGTAGGAAGTTTGTTCCTCTTAGCCACAATTTCAAGGACTTTTTTTTTCCCCACTGAGCCTGCTTTAACCTGGTCAAATCTCTCCCCAGTCCTGGCTTTGGAAATATAGAATCATTCCACGTGGGGTGGGGTGGGGGGGATAGGCATTTTTCAGAGTGCATTGACTTCTTCCAAGGGAGGAAGGAGAGAGGGAGGAAGAGGAAGGATATGGATGAAGGGGAGGGAGGGAAGAAGGGAGGGAGAGGAAAGGAGGGAGGGAAGGAAGGGAAGGAAGGGAAGAGCCAAGGTGGTGCAGTGGTTAAATGCAGCACTGCAGGCTACGGCTAGATCAGCAGGTCAGCGGTTCAAATCTCACCGGCTCAGGGTTGACTCAGCCTTCCATCCTTCCGAGGTGGGTAAAATGAGGACCCAGATTGTTGGGGGCAATATGCTGACTCTCTGTAAACTGCTTAGAGAGGCCTGAAAGGCCTATGAAGCGGTATATAAGTCTACTGCTATTGCTATTTAAAAAAAAAAAAAGGAGGGAGGAAGAAGAAGGAGGGAGGAATGAAAGTGGGAGAGAAGGGGGAGAGGGAGGAAAGTAGGGAGGGGGGAGGGAGAGAGAAAAAGGAAGGGAGGGACGGAGAAGAGGGAGAGGAAAGGAGGGAAGGGGAGAGGGAGAGAGAAAGAAAGGGAAAGAGGGAGGAAGGGAAAGAGGAAGGTGAGGGAAGGGAAAGGAGAGGGAAATAAGGAGAGAGAAGGCAGGTGGAGTGAGAAGGAGGGAGGGAGAAAGGAGAGGGATGGTGGGAGGAAAAAGAGCGAGGGATGAAAGATTGGGAAGGCAGGCAGGCTAAAAAAAATACAGATCTGAGAAAGGTGGTTTACTTTACACCATCAGAAGGTGATGCACAGATCAGTGGGCTGTAAGGCTTGTAAGCAGACCCTCCCTGGAAGACCCTCAAGTCTCCCCCAAATATCAACATTGCAGGAAAAGCGACCCGTGCAGGTTGCTGGGCTCCCAGTCCATCCGGGTGCTTCTCATTCCCGGTGTTGTGAGAAAGGCGTTGTGTGTCCCTTTCAGTGTGCAAGCGAGATCGGGAGGCGTTTCCGATAGCATCTTCTCCCAGTACTGGAAAGCTTTCGCCGTCAAGCTTCTAAGAGAAAGCATTTCCGGCCAAGGGAGCTGCAGCTGACAAAGGCCTCCGCCATTTAATAAAGTTAGAGCTACCGAGCTCCGTCCTGTTGGTTTGGGGCTACACAATTGTAAAGCGCTCTTATTAACAAGGCTGTTCGGGTGCCCATAAATGCACCTGCTGCTGGCTGGGGAATTCTGGGAGTTGAAGTCCACGCATCTTGCAAGTTGCCAAGGTTGGACACACCTGTCCTAGGTATTCTCACAAAAACTGACAGAATAACAGGGTTGAAAGGGTCTTCTAGTCCAACCCCTGACTCAAGCGGGAGACCCTATTCCAGACAAATGGCCGTCCAGTCTCTTTTTGAAAACCTCCAGTGATGAAGCACCCACAACTTCTGGTGGCAAGCTGTTCCACTGTCGAATTGTCCTCACTGCCAGGAAATTCCTCCTCAGTTCCAGCTTGCTTCTCTCCTTGATTAGTTTCCACCCATTGCTTCTTGTCCTACCCTCAGGTGCCTTGGAGAATAGCTTGACTCCCTCTTCTTTGGGGCAGCCCCCTCAAATACTGGAAGACTGCTATCATGTCACCCCCCCTGGCCCTTCTTTTCACTGAACTAGAATTCCTGCAACCGTTCTTCCTACGTTTTAGCTTTAGGCCCCCTAATCATCTTTGTTGCTCTTCTCTGCGCTCTTTCTTGAGTCTGTTCTTTCTTCCGCCTCCTGATCCTCTCTTCTAGGTTAAGGAGATCGCGGGGTGGGGGGCAGGGGGTGGGGGGGAGGATCCTCACACCAAGTCTTTGCAGGATCCAAATCCTGGCACTGTGATGTGCTTTTCAACTCCAAAGACTGGGTGCACAGACGGGTGCCACCATGTTGCAGAAAGAAGGCTTAAGAAGGAACCCTGAGGACTCAGGATGGGCAGGATGGGCGTCCTGGTCCGCACCCAGGACCAGCCAGGAAAGTTGGGGGGGAAAACCACCTCCCTCCCCAAGTGCTGGGAGGAGAGCAAAGGAGCCTCCCTCGACAGCCAAACTCCCAGCGACTTATTAACGCCGCTGCTTTGTTTACGGGCCCGTTCTTCTCTTGGTGTTTTTTGCAAATTAGCACGTCTGCCTGGTTGCCAAGTTGGATGGCTAATTGATCTTCGGGAACCTTGCTAATGATCCCGGGGGCTAAGGGAATAGAGCGGGGGGGGGTGTCTTGGGAGTCGTAGGAGTGACTCGGGAGGGCAAAATATTGTGCCTTCCACGCACGCAACTTTGGCTGTGTTGTTTACGGAACAAGGACGGCGGATGGAATTGCCGGTCCCCCGAGGGGAATTGGGGTGAATTTAGAGCTCTCGGCTGTTTATCAGATCAGCAATTAATTATATTTAATGTGAGGGATGGTACTTGCTCTAATGATTGAGAAAACAGTAATTGGGTAGGGAATCGCGAAAAGGGTGGCGTACAAAGGCAGGGAAACGTAACGCGGAGACAAGATCCGGTCAGTTTCTCCGTCTCTCTCTCTCTCCTTTGGGGAGGTTAAATCCAGAAATCCACATTCGACCGGCTGCGTTAGTGGTTTTTCATCTCTGGATTCCCTATGTTTGGTATAGGGATTCCTGCTTGAACAGGGGGGCTGGACTAGAAGACCTCCAAGGTCCCTCCCAACTCTGTTACTCTTCTATTCCATTATGTAGTTTCTTCCAAAACAGTGTTTGTTGGCCCCAAAGGGGCCTGTTTCCAGTCGTCCAAACTTGGCAACTGCTTTGGAGTGTGAATCCCTGTTGGCATCTCTTTAAAGCAGCCGCTTCTTTTCCCTGGATGGTACAGCTGCTCTCTGTGAAAAGACGCGGTTGCTTTAAAGAGCCGGAGATGGGCTTCTTCCAGCCCCATAAATGCTGCAAAGCACTTTTTTTAAAAAAAAAAAACAACCACATTCAACCGAAACCACTTCACAGCGAGTGGGGGCACCTGTCTTGACTGCCCTCCCCCCCAATGGATGAGAAGCCCAATGGTTTGCAAGTTTTGTTCTCTGGTCCTTGAGAGCCAAAGAGGAGTTTCAGAGGTTTTTGTTTTTTTTTGTGTGTGGCAAGAATAGCAATAGCAATAGCAGTAGACTTATCTACCGCTTCATAGGGCTTTCAGCCCTCTCTAAGCGGTTTACAGAGAGTCAGCATATTGCCCCCAACAACAATCCGGGTCCTCATTTCACCCACCTCGGAAGGATGGAAGGCTGAGTCAACCTTTGAGCCGGTGAGATTTGAACAGCTGAACTGCAGATAACAGTCAGCTGAAGTGGCCTGCAGTACTGCACCATAACCACTGCGCCACCTCGGCTCAGGGGGTGAAGTGACCCAGCCCCCTTGGGACTCTTAGAGCGCTGGTTTCTCTGCTGACTCTCTGCAGGGGGGAACTCGGGAAAAGGCGACACGTGTGGGCATCCGGTATTTCTGAATCATAAAATACAGACGTAGTACTAGAGCTTTTATAGTGTCTTTCAGTTCCATCTTGCAAGCCAAAATAGTTAAGGGAACAGAGGAAGGATCGGGGTTGATATGGAAGGGAGGGAGGGGAGAGATAGGATGGATGGATGGATGGAAGGGAGGGAGGGAGGAAGGAAAGAAGATGGAAGGAAAGAAAGGAGGGAGGAAGCAGGGAGGGAGGAGGGAAATAGGATGGATAGAAGGGAGGATGAGAGATGGGATGGAAGGGAGGGAGGGGAGAGATAGGATGGATTGATGGATGGAAGGGAGGGAGGGAGGAGGGAGAGAAGATGGAAGGAAAGGAGGAAGGGAGGAAGCAGGGAAGGAGGGAGAGAGGAGGGAAATAGGATGGATAGAAGGGGGAGAGATAGGATGGAGGGGAGGGAGGGAGGGGAGAGATAGGATGTATGGAAAGAAGGGAGGGAGGAGGGAAAGAAGATGGAAGAAAAGAAGGGAAGGAGGGAGGGTGGAGAGAAGGGACGGGGAGAGATAGGATGGAAGGGAGGGAGGGAGGGGAGAGATAGGATGGATGGAAGGGAGGGAGGGAGGAGGGAGAGAAGATGGAAGGAAAGAAGGGAGGGAGGCAGGGAAGGAGGAGGGAAATAGGATGGATAGAAGGGGGAGAGATAGGATGTATGGAAAGAAGGGAGGGAGGAGGGAGAGAAGATGGAAGGAAAGAAGGGAAGGAGGGAGGAAGTAAGGAGGGTGGAGGGAAATAGGATGGATAGAAGGGAGGGGGAGAGATAGGATGGAGGGGAGGGAGGGAGGGGAGAGATAGGATGTATGGAAAGAAGGGAGGGAGTAGGGAGAGAAGATGGAAGAAAAGAAGGGAGGGAGGGAGAAGCAGGAAGGGAGGGAGGAGGGAAATAGGATGGATAGAAGGGAGAGAGATAGGATGGAAGGGCGGAAGGGGAGAGATAGGATGGAAGGAAAGAAGGAATGGAGGAAGGAAGGAAGTAGGGAGAGAGAGAGGGAGGGTGGAGGGAAAAAGGATAGATGGCAGGGAGGAAGGGGAGAGATAGGATGGAAGGAATGGAGGAAGGAGGGAGGGAGGCAATGTTAAAAACGGAGTACATATCCAAGTAGAAGAGGATTCTCTCCACACAAAACAGGCAACAAAGCTGCTTTTACAACAACCAGCTCCTCGCTTAGCCTTTTTTGCATCCGGGCAGCTCCATTCCGACAACACCCGAAGCAGATCAGTGGCCTAGAAACCCGGATGCTGCGATGGTCCTTAGTGTGGAAAACACGGTCATAAGCCCCTATTTTCAGGGCTGGTGTAACTTCAAACGGCTACTACACAAACCGTTGTAAGTCGAGGACTGCCCATAGATGCTGACCTAATGGGATGCCTAAGGCCTTCTTCTTGGCCGTGTCTTCCATTCAGAGAGTTGATGGCGGGATCATTCCTTTCGATCTTCAGGGAGGCTCATCGCCACCTTGAGTTCCTCTTTTGCCCTGACCGTCCCTCTCTTTCTTCCGCCCAACAGCCGCTGCTGTGACAAGAAAAGTTGTGGAAACCGCAACGAGACCCCTTCCGACCCGGTCATCATTGACAGGTAAGTACCGGCAGAAGACTTCTGGATGTCCAGAATGGGAGACGTTGTCCTGGAGATGGCCAGAACCCCTCAGCAGAATTGGTGGAAGGGTTCAGTCCTAGAAAGTGAAGAGGGAGGCAAGGAGAATTCCCTTAGGGAATAAAGAAATAATACTTATTCTTTTTTTTAATTTGGTCTAGTGGTTAAGGTTAGAAAACAGGAGTCTGTGAGTTCTAGTTTACCTAAGCCTAGAAAGCTGGCTGGGTGATTTTGGGCCGATCACCAGGAGACTGAGAGTTCTACTCCCACCTTAAGCATGAAAGCCAACTAGGTGACTTTGGACCAATCACCAGGAGACAGGGAGTTCTAGTTTACCTAAGCCTAGAAAGCTGGTTGGGGGATTTGGGGCCAATCACCAGGAGACAGGGAGTTCTAGTACCACCTTAAGCATAAAGCCAACTAGGTGACTTTGGACCAATCACCAGGAGACAGGGAGTTCTAGTTTACCTAAGCCTAGAAAGCTGGTTGGGGGATTTGGGGCCAATCACCAGGAGACAGGGAGTTCTAGTTCACCTAAGCCAAGAAAGCTGGCTGGGGGATTTTGGGCCAATTACCAGGAGACAGGGAGTTCTAGTTTACCTAAGCCTAGAAAGCTGGTTGGGGGATTTGGGGCCAATCACCAGGAGACAGGGAGTTCTAGTTCACCTAAGCCAAGAAAGCTGGCTGGGGGATTTTGGACCAATCACCAGGAGACAGGGAGTTCTAGTTTACCTAAGCCTAGAAAGCTGGCTGGGGGATTTTGGGCCAATCACCAGGAGACAGGGAGTTCTAGTTTACCTAAGCCTAGAAAGCTGGCTGGGGGATTTTGGGCCAATCACCAGGAGACAGGGAGTTCTAGTTCACCTAAGCCAAGAAAGCTGGCTGGGGGATTTTGGGCCGATCACCAGGAGACGGGGAGTTCTAGTTCACCTAAGCCAAGAAAGCTGGCTGGGGGATTTTGGGCCAATCACCAGGAGACAGGGAGTTCTAGTTCACCTAAGCCAAGAAAGCTGGCTGGGGGATTTGGGACCAATCACCAGGAGACAGGGAGTTCTAGTTCACCTAAGCCAAGAAAGCTGGCTGGGTGATTTTGGGTCGATCACCAGGAGACAGGGAGTTCTAGTTCACCTAAGCCTAGAAATCTGGCTGGGGGATTTTGGGTCGATCACCAAGAGACAATGAGTTCTACGCCCACCTTAAGCATGAAAGCCAACTAGGTGACTTTGGACCAACCACCAGGAGACGGGGAATTCTAGTACCACCTTAAGCATGAAAGCCAACTAGGTGATGTTAGGCCAATCACCAAGTGACTACGAATACTAGTCCTGCCTTAACCAGCTGGGTGGTTTTGGGTCGATCACCAGGAGGCAGGGAGTTCTAGTTCACCTAAGCCAAGAAAGCTGACTGGGTGAATGTGGGCCGTTCGCCAGGAGACAGGGAGTTCTAGTCCCACCTTAGGCCTGAAAGCTGGCTGTTCACCTGGAGCCATTCCCTCTCTCACAGCCCAACCTATCGCACAGGTTTGTTTCTTGGGGGGGGGGTGGAGAAACTGTGTAGTTTTCACCATTTTGAGTCATTTATAAGCATAATAAAGGTGGGATAAAATAAACAAACAAATAAACAATGGTCAAAGCTCAATTTGGATTACATAAGGAACAACGGAATTCGTGGAGTACTGGACCTAAATGTTTGTCACCCCACAAGGATTCTAAATCAACGACAGGTTTAACCCCATCTTACAGCTCAGCCTCTTCTCAGAATAACATAATAAAGAGTTGGGTGGGACGCTGGAGGTCTTCTAGTCCAGCCCTATCTTAAGCTAGGGACCTTACAACACTTCAGACAAATGGTTGTCCAGCCTCTTCTTAAAAACCTTAAAAATCTCCAGTGATGGAGCACCCACAACTTCTGGAGGCAGGCCGTTCTACTGATTAATTGTTCTCATCAACTTAGTTCTAAGTTGCCTCTCTCCTTGATTAGTTTCCATCCATTGCTCTACCCTCTGGTGCCTTGGAGAATAGTTTGACTCCCTCTTCTTTGGGGCAGCCCCTGAGAGATTGGAAGACTGCTATCATGTCTCCGCTTGGTCCTTCTTTTCATCAAACTGGACATCCCCAGTTCCTGCAACCGTTCTTCCTATGTTTCAACCTCCAGTCCCCTCATCCTCTTTGTTGCTCTTCTCTGCACTCTTTCCAGAGTCTCCACATCTTTTCTACATCGTGGCGACCAAAACTGGATGCCGTATTCCAAGTGTGGCCTTCCCAAATCATTATAAAGTGGTATTAACACTTCACGTGATCTTGATTCTCTCCCTCTGTTTATGGAGCCGAGAACTGTGTTGGCTTTTTTGGCAGCTGCAATGCACACACACACACATTGTTTCTACCTGTTGTGTACTAGGAGACAAGGGAAAAATCTCTTGGGCTTGCAAGGCTGATGTATCTTAAGACCCAGCAGAAGCTGGTGGAGGAAGATTTGGGGGGCGGATAGGGCAGAAAAGGCAAGCCCAACCCAAATCTGGGTGATTGTGGAAAGAAGATCCTCGCAAAGTTTAGTTAATTTCTGGTTTGCCTGGAGATCTTCTCGTCCCTTGGACAAGTCATTTGCTCCCTTCGCTCAGAAACCAGGACGCTTCTCCTATTGTCACCTTCTCTGCTGGTGCGTCTGTGTGCGTGTGTGCACACACTCGTGCAAGCCACTTTCTCCCTCTCCCAGACAAAACACCAAGGGAATGGCGGGGGGCCTCTCCTGTCCCGGCTCTATCCCAGTGGCAGTTGGGGGGAGTCTTGATAACACTCTGACATTTCCCCAGCCTTTGTCCGCTCCCGATAACATCGGGCGCTGGGCGAGGAGGCCCCGTAGCTGGGCAGACCCGCCTGTCACTCAGTCCCACCGCGGAGGCCTCCGGCCGCCGAAGGAGAAGAATAAGGATTGACAAGCCGGCGGGGAGATTAGAAGCAGAAGAATCAAAGCTATTAGAGGCTGTCTCGCTTTTGTCCCTGCTGATCTTTCAGCCTTTCCTACCCGTCGGGCTCTCGTTGTTCCTCGTGCGCGGGACAAAAAAAATTTCAGCCACCTTCAGGTTAAAATTCCAGCAAGTTTGTTGGTGTCAGCTTTGCAGATCCTGGAGCTGGGCACAGAACAGACCAGGGGTTTGCAACACAAACCTACATCCTTCATGCTGCTTTTGCAAATCTCGGGGCACAATCCAGATTATCCCCCCCCCCCCCCAAAACTGAGGTTATCTGACAGAAAGGCATCAAAGATGCAACAGGAGGTGGAACGGGGGATTGGGCTTTTTCCTCTCCTTTCCGCTGTGCACCCTTAGGTGTGTGTGTGTGTGCGCGCACACACCCACACAATGACCTACCCCTCCAGATGCATCCTTTCTCTGAGAATGCAAAACCTCCAAAGGTTAAGAATACCGTAGTATTCGACCACAGTTTAACCCAGAACTCCTGTTGCTAAGCGAGACAGTGGTCAAGTGAATTCCTCCACCCACTTTACGACCTTTCTTGCCACAGTTGTTAAGTGAATCGCTGCCGTCGTTAGGTCAGGAACACGGTTGTTAAGCGAGTCTGGCTTTCCCCATTGACTTTGCTGGTCAGAAGGTCACGAAAAGACCCTGGGATATGGTAACCGTCATAAATATGAGCCAGTTGCCAAGGGGCTAAATTTTGATCACAGGAACCTAGGCGTGTTGCAATAAGTCGTAAGTGTGGGAAATAGTGATGTCGCTTTTTACAGCGCCACTGTAATTTCAGACAGTCACTAAATGGGCTGTTATAAGACGAAGACTTCCTGTAGTGGACCAATCAAGTGGAGGAGTCAAACTGGAAACCTGTCTGGAATCTCTACGTGGGCATAAAAGGCGAAATCTGAGCCCTTTAAATTCCATTGAACCTTATTTAGCCTGGGAAGATTCCTGTAAAATAGGCCTGCGCAATGAAGTAGCTAGTTTAAAATCTTCACGTGGGGATTTGGTTGTTCGTGGCGGACGCTGTCCTTCTGCAAAGCCCCGGCAGGACATCCACAGGTATTCAGGGACCCATGGTCCCCTATCCTTCACCGCCCCCCCCCCCCAGCCCTTTTGCAACCCTAATAGGCTACGGCTTCCACCATTCTTGCAAAGACGAGTGGCATTTGGCTAAAGAGCAATAAGAAAATAATTGCCAGAGCTCCTATGGGAGCCTCTCAAAGTAGCATGTTGGCTATTTTCTAGTCCTCGACTTATAGCATTTCGTTTAACGGCCATTCAAAGTTAAAAAACGGCACGGAAGAAAGTGACCCAGGACCGTTTTTCACACTTACGACCACTGCAGCGGTCACGTGTCAAAATTCAGACGCCTGGCCACTGACTCGTATTTATGACGGTTGCAGCGTCCCCTTTTGCGACCTTCTGGCGAGCCGTGTCAGTGGGGAAGCCGGATTCACTTAACAACCATGTCACTATCTTGACAGCTGCAGCGATTCCCTTAACAACCGTGGCAAGAAAGGACGCAGAAAGGGGCAAAACTCATGGTCTCGCTTAGCAACCCAATGTTGGGTTCAATTGTGGTCGTAAGTCGAGGACTGCCTGTGTTTGGCCAGGCCTCAGATAGTCAAACCCTAACCTGAATTTGGTGGCCTCTGCTCCCTCTTGGGGGGGGGGGGCTAGGAACAGGATTGAAAGTTGCCCTAATTCTCTTAACTTTAGAATTAGATCCCACAGATTAGGCCTCCTCCGAATTCCATCCGCCGGCCAATGCCGACTGGCGACTACCCGGAGGAGAGCCTTCTCTGTGGCTGCTCCGACCCTCTGGAACGAGCTCCCCGTGGAGATTCGAACCCTCACCACCCTCCAGGCCTTCCGCAAAGCCCTCAAAACCTGGCTGTTCCGACAGGCCTGGGGCTAAAGAGCTGTTGCCCCCCGCCTCGAATGGTATGACTGCTGTGTGTTTTTTAAATTATGTATTATTATGTTCTGTCTTTTTTATTTCTTGTCTGTATCCCCCATCCCTGATTTGAATTGTGAGCCGCCCTGAGTCCCCCTTGGGGAAAAGGGCGGCATATAAATGTAATAAAATCTAAATCTAAAATCTAAATTTTTCTGGCTTCCAAGTCCGTCCACCCACTTCCTCTTCTCTAGCCGTACAAGCCTTTCCCTCCCATCTGACATGGTTGGGGAGTGGGAGGGGGGGGACATCCTCTCCCCCTCTCCCCCTTCTTCCCTTCTCTCTTTCTCTGCCTCCTTCCCTCATCCCCTCACATTCCTCCTCTCCTCCGACGGCGCGGCCAGCCCCTCTGGTTTAGAGAGCATGGTTAAGTGCCCTATCAACATGTTAATCAAATTACTTAGGAGCTAAAATTGACGCTTTTCATTAATTATACAAGATTATTCTAATTGCGAATTCAAATTTATGCGCTCGGAACAGAAGGTGTTCGGCGGCGTCGCTGGGAATTTGCATGTTAAATGGGGAGCGCAGCACATTAGGCATGCTAATGTATGCACATTGTCTTTATTTTTAACTCCCCGGGTTTCTATGCACCACTGCTACTTAAGAAGGTGAGCAAGTCGGACATGTGTTTATTCTTATTTCCTTCTCTTTTATTCGGAGGTAGCGGTAACCTAGAGGGGAGGGCAGCATGTTGCGTTGGGGGTGAGTGTGTGAAATTGCCAATTCGCTGTCAATCTTGCAATTGGGGGGGGGAGGGAGGCTGCTCCCCTCTTTTTTCTTCCCTCCCCCTCCAAAAATTATGATTTTTCTTCTTCTGTGCCTTCCCTCTCTTGATTACCACCTGCAAAGACCACAGGAGCCCTACCCAACCGCTAGTCTCAACCGAAATTTCTTTGGAAATAGTTTGCTTCCGTGATGAACTCCTAGACATTTAACAGAGTTGGAAGGGACCTTGGAGGTCTTCTAGTCCAGCCCCCTGCTCAGGCAGGAAGCCCTAGACCATTTCAGACAAATGGCTGTCCAGTCTCTTCTTAAATACTCCAGTAATGGAGCACCCACAACTTCTGAAGGGCAAGATATTCCGCTGATTGATTGTTCTCACCAACAGGAAATTCTTCCTTAGTTCCAGGTTGCTTCCTCTCCTTGATTACTTTCCATCCATTGATTCTTGTCCTGCCTTCAGGTGCTTTGGAGGATAGTTTGATCCCCTCTTCTTTGTGGCAGCCCCTGAGATATTGGAAGATGCTATCATGTCTCCCCTAGTCCTTCTTTTCATTAAACTAGACATTCCCAGTTCCTGCAACCTTTCTTCATATGTTTTAGCCTCCAGTCCCCTAATCCTCTTTGTTGCTCTTCTCTGCACTCTTTCCAGAGTCTCCACATCTTTTCTACATCGTGGAGACCAAAACTGGATGCCGTATTCCAAGTGTGGCCTCACCAAGGCTTTATAAAGTGGTATTAACCCTTCACGGGATCTTGATTCTCTCCCTCTGTTGATGCAGCCTAGAACTGTGTTGGCTTTTTTGGCAGCTGCTGCACACGGCTGGCTCCTATTTAAATGGTTCTCCCC
Organism: Thamnophis sirtalis; assembly: GCF_051295495.1. Taxonomy (NCBI): domain Eukaryota; kingdom Metazoa; phylum Chordata; class Lepidosauria; order Squamata; family Natricidae; genus Thamnophis; species Thamnophis sirtalis. The sequence goes on from NW_028261390.1 coordinate 2,147,536, forward strand.
TAGGACTCCAAGATCCCCCTCACAGTTACTACTGTTGAGCAAGGTACCACCTATACTGTACCTGTGCATTTCATTTTTCTTGCCTAAATGAAGAACCTTACTCTCTTCACCATTCAATTTCATTTTATTAGAAAGTGCCCCATGTTCACATCTGTCAAGATCCTTCTGTATCTTCAGCCTGTCTTCTGGAGTGTTGGCTATTCCTGCCAGCTTGGTGTCATCTGCAAATTTGATGAGTTCCCCATTTATCCCCTCATCCAAGTCATTGATGAAGATGTTGAAGAGTACTGGCCTAAAAAAACAGTACCACTATTTCCTCTACCACTCTTCTGTTTCATCCATGGCTAAACCTAGGGAATTTTCTCCTCTGCTTTTCTTCACTGGGTGAAATGGGTCTCAAAAAAGGGGCAGTCAGTCCTTTTTAGAAGTGGGTTCTAGACTCACTCAAGGGAGGAGATGGCATTGAACCCAGGTCTCCACAAGAAGAGGAATATTTAGATCAGCGTTTCTCAACCCTTGGCAGCGTTAAGATGGGTGGACTTCAGCTCCCAGAATTCTCCAGGGATTCTGGGAGTTGAAATCCACCCATGCTGGCTAGGGAATTCTCACAGTTTTAAGTCACCAAATCTGAAAGTTTTATACAAAATTTCATCTGTTTTATCGATAGAAAAGAATATTTGTAGCTCAGGGTTGAACTGTGGGGGTCCTTGGTGTTCTCTGAGTTTGGTGGCATTCTTTAGACTTTTCATGACCCAACTAGGGAATATCATCAGTGCTAGAAGGGAAATGGGTTATAGGGAGGAAGAGAAGGAGGAGGATTGTGGGGTCCTTGGTGTTCTCTGAGCTTGGTGGTTTTCTTGCGGACATTTTCATCACCCAACTATGTCACTTCATCAGTGCTACGGTAGAAGGAAGGGTGGCCGCTGTCCTCCTCCGCCTCTCTGCAAACTCCCCTCCTTTCTAGCACTGATGATGTTCCCTAGTTGGATCATGAAATGCCTGCAGGAAACCACCAAGCTCAGAGAGCACCAAGGATCCCACAGTCTTTTTCCTCCTCCTCCTCCTCCTCCTCCTCCTCCTCCTCCTCCTCCTCCTCCTCCTCCTCCTCCTCCTCCTCCTCCTCCTCCTCCTCCTCCTCCTCCTCTACCTCCCCACAAACCCACTCCATCTAGCACTGATGATGTTCCTTAGTTGGGTCATGAAACGTCTGCAAGAAAACCACCAAGCTCCGAGACCACCAAGGACCCCACAGTCTTTTTCCTCCTCCTCCTCCTCCTCCTCCTCCTCCTCCTCCTCCTCCTCCTCCTCCTCCTCCTCCTCCTCCTCCTCCTCCTCCTCCTCCTCCTCCTCCTCCTCTACCTCCCCACAAACCCACTCCATCTAGCACTGATGATGTTCCCTAGTTGGGTCATGAAACGTCTGCAAGAAAACCACCCAGCTCAGAGAGCACCAAGGACCCCACAGTCTTTTTCCTCCTCCTCCTCCTCCTCCTCCTCCTCCTCCTCCTCCTCCTCCTCCTCCTCCTCCTCCTCCTCCTCCTCCTCCTCCTCCTCCCTCTTCCTTTCTAGCACTGATGATGTTCCCTAGTTGGATCATGAAACGCCTGCAGGAAACCACCGAGCTCAGACCCCCCCCACAGTTCAACCGAGAGCTACAAATGTTCTCTTCTATCAGCTGACTGGGGGCGTTTGGCTTGGTTAAATGCAGCACTGCAGGCTACTGCTAGATCAGCAGTTCAGCGGTTCAAATCTCACCGGCTCAGGGTTGACTCAGCCTTCCATCCTTCCGAGGTGGGTAAAATGAGGACCCAGATTGTTGGGGGCAATATGCTGACTCTCTGTAAACCGCTTAGAGAGGGCTGAAAGGCCTATGAAGCGGTATATAAGTCTACTGCTATTGCTATTGCTTTGTGGAGGTTGAGCCCTCTTCCCACTTCTCTCTGCTTCTCCCTCTCTCCTCCTTTCAGCCAGCCCGGGGCTGCTACCTGTTAATTATTGATGCTAGAATGACAATTATAGGTCCCTGCACAAGCAGGATAAATATTTCATCAGCTTCGGATGCTGTAGGGGAAGAGAGAGCATCCTTTTCATGGCGGCTTCGTCTCCACCTCTGACCTCCTGGGTCCAAGGCCCTCATTTATCCTTCTTTTTTGGGAGCCTGAGGCAGAAGGAACTTCAACCTCACAGATTATTGTCCCACCATCCAGTCGAAAGCCGTTCCTTCTCCCAGTAACACATCCCTGCAATCCCAGTTCCTTTTCTCTTGGATCAGTCTGTGGTTTCGGAGCAGAATAACAAAAACAACAGAATATCAGAGTTGGAAGGGACCTTGGAGATCTTCTAGTCCAACCCCTTGCTTGAGCAGGAGACCCTCTCCCTGGATTATCCAACCTTGGATACATTAAGACCTTGTGGGCTTCAACTCCCCGAATTCCCAACCCAACATGGCCTTGAGGTCCACAAGTTTTAAAATTCCCAAGGTTGATACAGCCTTACCTTATACCATTCCGGACAAATGGCTGTCCAGTCTCTTCTTGAAAACCTCCAGCGATGGAGTAACCACAACTTCAAGTGGCAAGCTGTTCCACTGCTTCATTGTTCTCACCGTCAGGAAATTCCTCCTTAGTTCTTTCTCTCCTTGATGAGTTTTTCCACCCGTTGCTTCTTGTCCTGCCCTCAGGGGCTTTGGGGAATAGCTTGACTCCCTCTTCTTTGGGGCATCCCCTCAAATATTGGAAGATGCTATGTCACCCCGAGCCTTTCTCTCCCTTCACTATCCTCCCTGCGGGCTCAGATATCCCCCCCCCCATCCCGAGTGCCTATTCCTGATTGATTGTTCTCTGCAGGAATGGGACCCCATTAGCTGCATGCGAGGCAACTAGGGATCAGTTTCCAATCAATACCCTTTTAGACAAACAAGGATGAATTTCTGAGCCGCCTTAAAGGGACCACGGCAGGAGGGAGAAAGAGAAAAGCAGAGGGTTTTAATTGGGTGGCCAAGAGGCAGCCAGCAGCCAGCAGCCAAAGAGCACTTTGGACTTGTGAAAGTTTCTAGTTCTCGTGGACTGAATTTGGGGACAACCCCGCCCCCCCCCCAACACACACACACCCTGCGTTTTCCTTCCGCCGTAATTCTTGCCACTCGAAGCCCTGCGGTCCTCAATCAGAATAGAGCCGGAAGGGAACTTGGAGGTCTTCTAGTCCGACCCCCTGCTCTGGCAGGAGAGCCAATTCCAAGGATGGCTAACCTTTTTGGTGCCAAGTGCCCAAAGCGTGCCCCGCCCCCGTACATGCGCCCTGAGAACCCCCTCGCCCGTTCTTGGCTTCCAGGCTGGTGCAGGAGGTTTTCCAGGGGCAAAATCGGGTGGGGGGGAGCACCTGCGTGAACCCCCAAAATGCAATACAACTGCCCCCTGCACTCATCTGTTTGTCTGTCTGTCTATCTACTCATCTATCTTTTCTATCATCTATCTATCTATCTATCTATCTATCTATCTATCTATCTATCTATCTATCTATCTATCTATCTATCTATTCTATAATCTGTCTACCCACCCATCTTCTCTCTTCTCTCATCTATCTGCTGTCTGTCTGTCTGTCTGTCTCTATCTATCTATCTATCTATCTATCTATCTATCTATCTATCTATCTATCTCTCTATCGATCTCTATTTATATATCTTTATCTATCTATCTATCTATCTATCTATCTATCTATCTATCTATATCTCTATTTATATATCTATCTTATCTATCTATCTATCTATCTATCTATCTATCTATCTATCTATCCATCCATCCATCCATCCATCCATTTATCTTTCTCCATCTATCTTTCTCCATCTCTCTCTCTCTCTCTCTCTATCTATCTATCTATCTATCTATCTATTTATCTATCTATCTATCCATCCTATAATCTCTGTCTACCCACCCATCTAACTTCTCTCTTATCTATCTGCTGTCTGTCTGTCTGTCTGCCTGCCTGCCTGCCTGCCTGCCTGCCTGCCTATCTACTATCTATCTATCTATCTATCTATCTATCTATCTATCTATCTATCTATCTATCATATCTATCATATCTATCTATCTATCTATCTATCTATCTATCTATCTATCTATCTATCTATCTATCTATCTATCTATCTATCTATCTATCTATCTTCCTTCCCCCACATGCCCCCTGTGCATGGGTGGCAGAGACCTGAAGACCAACTGGACGTTGGGGGGGGGGGCATGCGCATGCGCGATAGAGCTGGGCTGGGGCGACGGCTGGCTTGCCCCCAGAGAGGGTTCTGCGTGCCATAGGTTCGCCATCACAGGCCCATCCCATTCCAGACAAGTGACTGTCCAATCTCTTATTAAAAACCTCCAGTGATGGAACACTCACAACTTCTGGTGGCAAGCTGTTCCACGGATTAATAGAATAACAAAGTTGGAAGGGCACCTGGAGGTCTTCTAGTCCAACCCCTCCTCCTCAAGCAGGAGACCCTCTACCATTTCAGGCATTCCTGGAGTTACAACAGCTCATTTGGTGCCTGGTCAAAGTTACAACGTCACTGACAAAAGTGGCTTAGGGCCGTTTTTCACACTTACGACCATTGGAACATCCGCATGGCCACATGATCAACTGACTCAGATTTATGACAGTCGCCATGTCCCCGGGGCCACGTGATTCCCTTTTGTGACCTTCTGAGCAGCCAAGTCGACGGGGAAGGCAGATTCACTTAACAACCGTGTGACTAACTGAACAACTGTGATGATTCGCTTAACAACTGCGGCAAGACAGGTCGTAAAAATGGGGCGGGACTCTCCTAAGAAATGTCTCACTCGGCAACATAAATGTTGGGCTCAATGGTCGTCGTAACCTGAGGACTACCTGTAACTAACCTAATTCGGAAGGCCTTAAATGTACCTGTGTGGCTTCCATTAGGAAAGAAACAGAGTGAGGGCTTAATAGACATATTAATTTAATGAGTAAATAAGCAGTTTTCTAAGGAAGTTGTTCCTAGAATTCCCTGGTAGCTTTTAGTGCAAATTAGCCCTAACTAAACGGCTTTGAAATTAGGGGGATTTAATGTTGCTTGTCATTAAAACTGCTTTCTGTAGTTATTGTGCATCGTCGCCAAATGGAACAAGCCATGTTGTAAAGAAGCACCATATTGTAATCCTAAACGAGGGACAATCCTTTGAAATACTGTGCTGGGCAAGCTTAATTCAGCTGAAATTAGCCAGTTAAATCAGTTCTCCAGTTACTGTGTGCCTTTGGGCGTTAGGCTCTATATATATGCCATTCCCGATATGATCGCCCTCTTTTTTATCTTCTTCAGCTTCCTGTATGGCCACAGGTTGGCAGATTCAACTACGGTGCAGCCGAGGGTTTTGTGTGGTTATTGGTTTAGCGAGAGCTTATGTGGACGTTCTCCCTGCGGAGGACAGGAAATAGGACTTCCCAACAGTCTGCTCAATCTTGTTGGGAAATTGCAGACAGGCAGGGTTGATAAATCATGGGGAAGGAGGGAAGGAAGGAAGAAAAGAAGGAAGGAAGGAAAGGAAGGAAGGAAGGAAGGAAGGAAGGAAGGAAGGAAGGAAGGAAGGAAGGAAGGAAGGAAAATGAGGGGGGAAAGGAAGGAAGATGAAGGAAGGAAGGAAGGAAGGAAAATGAGGGGGGAAAGAAAGGAAGATAAGGAAGGAAGGCAGGAAGGAAGGAAGGAAGGAAGGAAGGAAGGAAAATGAGGGGGGAAAGGAAGGAAGATAAGGAAGGAAGGCAGGAAGGAAGGAAGGAAGGAAGGAAGGAAGGAAAATGAGGGGGGAAAGAAAGGAAGATAAGGAAGGAAGGAAGGAAAATGAGGGCGAAAAGGAAGGAAGATAAGGAAGGAAGGAAGGAAGGAAGGAAGGAAGGAAGGAAGGAAGGAAGGAAGGAAGGAAGGAAAATGAGGTGGGAAAGGAAGGAAGATGAAGGAAGGAAGGAAGGAAGGAAGGAAAGGAGGGATGGATATGGGGAAACAAGGAGTGATGGAAGGAAAGGAGGGAGCAAAGGAGAAAGGAAGGAAGAAGGGAAAGAGGGAGGGAGGAAAGAGAGCAGGGGAAAGAGGGAGGGAGGGAGGAGAGGGAGATAAGGAAGGAGGAAAAGAGGGAGGGGGAAGGAAGAAAAGAAAGAAAAAGAGGGAGATGAGGAAAGAACAAGGGATGGAAGAAGGAAAAGAGGGAGAGCAAGAAGGGA